>NC_091777.1:42560000-42832500 GCF_029378745.1 Bos indicus
GGAGGTGGGAGGGAGCTTCGTGAGGGAGGGGACATATGTACACCTATGGTTAATTCATGTTGATGTATGACAGAAATCAAATCAATATTGTAAACCAATCATCAATCAATTAAAAATAAATAAATATTAAAAAAGAAGAATCTGTTCTTTCTCTCTCTCTCCCTCTCTCTGTCTTTCTCTTTCTTTCTTTCCTTTCTTTCTTCCTTCTCTCTCTGCCTCTCTCTTTACTCAGCTTTGGCTCTCTCCTCTGCCTGGCTGTTCTCATGATTGCTGGCTGGTGGGCCATGACAGCTGGGGTGCTCGCTTTCTTTTCTTCTCTTTGGTGTAAATGGGAATAACCACAGGCTCTCTCTCTAACCAGAGGCCGTGAGTTGTTTCCTTCATTCTGATTGGACACACTCAGGTCACCTGTCACTCTTGGACTAATAACAGATCCTAAAAGAGTGGCGTGCATTGATTGGCTTAGAAGATCAGGTGCATTTCCTGGGTCTGGGATCAATAATTGAAAAAAGGTAGGAAAATAACCAAACAGAACTGAGGCTCTGTTGGAAAGGTGGGAAGAGAGGGAAAGCGCTGGGGAGGAGACAAATGGTGTCAGATCTTATAGCTTATCAAAAGAAGTAAGAAAACTGGATTTTAGATGAAATCTCACAATTTCAAATAAAGACCATTTTTTTTCCTAAAAACTCTATGATGGTCAATAATGTGTGGCCCAGCGAAGCATAATTAGGCAAGATCTGAAGGTAGCCCTTAGGTCTCCAGTTTGGGGTTCCTGGGGCGGTAACATGAAGGAGGTGATGGGTGGGTGGTATCATTGGAGAAGGACAATCAGGATGGTCAAGAACTCTGGAATGAGAAACTCATGGTGTCTTTGTTCTTTCGTCTCATGACTGCCTGGGAATAACATGGGATAGATTTCAGTGGGCCCCCAATAGCACCTCAGAGACCTTTAAAAGGTCAAGAGCTTCCTTAAGAACTTAACTTACTACCTGAGAGTAACTTGGGTGCTACGAAAAATCAAGATTAATGTTCATTGGAAATTAAATCCTGCCTTTTTACCCTTAGGAAAATTCTAAATGTTAGCAGAAGCATGGATCAGCTGAGAAAGCTACAGGTTTTCTGTTCCAAAAATGCTTTTGTTGCTAATTAAAATTAGTCTAATTTTGAAATGATCACACCGTTAAAGAGTATTTCAACTGATATTGATTTGATGATACCTACAAACATCTTAGAATAAAGAGGCTGGTGTTTCAGTATTATAAGGTGCTCTGATTAAACATAGATCTATGAAACTGATGACACGAGCTCCTGATACTTTTTCATTCATTTTTTTTTCTCCCAGCGTGAAATAATTATGAATACCTCACTCTATGCAATTCACGTTTATTTTATTTTTTTATGGGGATGGAGGATGGCTGGATAAAGTGCTAGTTCTTTGCTTGTCTATGATATTGCTCTGGCAATATCTTAATTAAGTTTAGAGTCAAGATGAAATATGTGTCCAAAGTATGTTTCTAATCCTTTCAAACTTGAAGTTTTGATGTGTGAGCCTGGGCCAAGTCTTTAGAATGGTGTCTATTACGTCAATAAATCTTCTGAGACGTGTCAGCCAGAACATTGACACCTTTGGTGGGAAGGAGGGCTGGCTTTCAGAGAGGCTGGAGGCTGGGGGTGGGGAACGATTTCAGAGAGTTTTCTCTTTATTCCCTAGAGCAGGCCCCTTGCCACACTGTCTACTCTTCATAAATATACTGTTCATTCATGGCCACTTCCTTCTATTTGTTTGGCAAGTCAACCCTACACCCTCAGTCAATCCAAACTCTAACCACCTGCAAATATCTACACTGATAGCTATCCCCTGCAGAATTCAAGTAAACATAGATCTTTCTCTTCTTTACCATTTGCGGAAGTTACAATGATGCCAACCGTCTTGAAAGTCATGCAAATTCCCTCAGCAGATTTTACCTTAGTCCATGTATTCAACAAATATTTATAGAGCCCATTCTCTGTGAGAGGTACTATTTGTGTTAAAAAGACATGCTAATCTTTCCCAGAAACAGCTTCACAAACATACCTGTAAATAACATTTTACCAGGTATGTGGGCATCCCTTAGCCCAGTTAAGTCGATGTGCAGAATTAACCATCAAGGCACTTGAGACTGAGGGCTAGGGCAAGTCCCTCTGAGAAGTTCATTTCCAGGATGCCCATCGAGGCCTGGTATCTGTGGGGCCCACTGTGCCACTTCCACCCCTGGCCTCCAGCCCAGTGGCTGCTGTTCACCAAAGGCTGCTCTTTTGGGGAAGGCCCATCCAAACTAAATAATATGGAGCCAAATGGCCTTGAACCCATCACTGCAGCCTCGATTTTGGGGTATTCTCTCCCCTATTCTCTCTGTCATAGCAGAATTCTAAAATCTGGACTTAATTGTTACAAGACGTGGGACACAGAACGGATGAATTAGGGGAGAATAAGGACTCTGGCAGAGTCGGACATGACCAAGTGACTGAACAACAATAACAACAAGGACAGTAAGTATCAACAATTTCTGTATGTTGAGGTCTCTCAGAACCTTTAAAATATGTTATCTCACTGAATCCTCCTAATAACTCTTTAGGGCAAATATTTAATCCCTCATTTTAGAGAAGGAAACTGAGGTTCAGAAGGGCTGAGTGACTTCTCTAAGAAGTCAGAGTTAACAGAGCCAAGACTTAGACTCCAGTCTGCACAGTTCCAACCCCATGTGTGCCTACTGCACCCTGCTTTGTGCACACAGCCCCAACCACAGAATGTTGGGGGTTTCTTTGCTATCATCCTCATGGCCATGCTGGGTCAGCCCTTGTTATGCTTTGCTTCTCCAGGAAGACTTTGAGGATGACCAGTGTCAGGGCTGGAGTCTGAGGTCTATAACTCCTGGCGTATTTCTGGGGGAGCCTGGCAGGAAGGCAGCAGCACCACCAGAAAGTGCTG
The DNA here is from genome assembly GCF_029378745.1 of Bos indicus. Classification (NCBI taxonomy): domain Eukaryota; kingdom Metazoa; phylum Chordata; class Mammalia; order Artiodactyla; family Bovidae; genus Bos; species Bos indicus. Next base: position 42,562,969 of record NC_091777.1, read on the forward strand.
GTCACAGCCAGTCATCTGGGTGCACGGAAAACACACCTCAGGGAAGGATCGGAGCTGGCTGTCCTGTGCTGGTCCTCCTCAGCAGCCGGGCTTGAGCATCCTCCAGTGGGTCTCCATAGCGATGATAACAACTATGAAGATTACCTCTCATTGGTCATTTTTTGGTGGACCTATAAGGCTCAGAATTTCCTGTGTAACGTCTTAGCTAATTTCCCCTACCACCTGCTGCTCCATGGTTAAGTCTGTTGTAATACATTTGTTTTCCAAGGAGGGGCACATTGATATGGATAAAAGCTCCCTCAAGAATCAACAGTCTTTCAGATGATCCAGAGGGCTGGGTCTTGGCCTGGCAGTGGAGAGCTTTCTAGAATTATTTTAAGCATCTTCTCTGTAATAGCTTGGGAAGTGTTCAACAAAGCTTGTTCCCTTTCCATTCATCTGAGCCTGGCTTCTGTCAGTTGCTGTGCTTTTCAAAATTGCTGTCAATCTCCCACTTCTTGAATCAGTTAATTATCCAGTTGACTGTTGGTTTGAACAGATGAAAACCCAAATTGTGTTAGATCTCACCCATTTCTCTGCAAGTCATTTCTGTCAACATGCACCACAGCCCTGCAGCCTTGCCCAATGCAGGAGGGGTGGGACAGGGAAGAGGAAGCTGGGGGCTCTCCCGAAGAGGAGGAAGGCCTGTGCCTTCTCTTGGGGATAGAATAGGGAATAGCAGCTCTGCCCTCAGCTCTGTTACTCACACAGTCCTGTAACAGCAGGGGCAGGGCACAACTTTAGAAAGAATGACATAGCCCAAGGTCACAGCTTAAACCAATTAGAATTAAATGGGACTGTGATGGCAGACAAGACTAGAACTTGATCCTCCATTGGGAAGTGAAATGAGACACCCAGAGGTGCAAGTTCCAAGGCACTGTTAAAAGACCAAGGTGTGGGCGGTGGCCCAGATCCTGGATATCTCTGCCCCTTCCCCAAAAATGGTTGGAATAATCTTCCTACTCATTAGCATATGAAATTACCCAGCCTATAAAAACTAACCACCCAAATTTCAGGGCCACACTTGTCCTCTAGGATGGCCCACATTCTGTCTGAGGAGTGTGCTTCTCTCTGTATCTGGAATAAATCCACTTCTTACCTATCACTTTGTCTCTCACTGATTTCTTTCTGCGATGAGACATCAAGAACTCTAGCTTCATTAGATCCTGAAACCAGGTACGGTGGGTGTTGTCTAGGTTCAAGTCCCAGTCATGTGGATTCAAGTCCCAGCATGTGGGTTCAAGTCCCAATCTGAGGTAAGCGGTTTCAGCTCTAGGATGCAGCAAGGGGCTGCTGGAGGCACAAAGGAGAACAGAGCCATGCTGTGCAGACAGGGGCTCTGGCTGCAAAAAGCTGGGGGACCCAGCATGTGGCCTAAGTCCTCTTGGAGGAGGTCACCATTAGCCCCACCATAGAGCCACCGAGCAGACAAGTCACAAACTGGAGAGCAATTATGCCAAAGAAGTTCTCACACTGTTATGAACGTTCTAGAGCCCACAAAAGATATCCCAACCTGGGGATTGGGCAAAGGGACTGAGAAGCCCCAGGAAATTGGACTTTGAAGGGCAGTGGATTTGATTACAGGACTTCCAGAGGACTGAGGAAATAGACTCTTGAAGGGCACAAACAAAGCCTCGTGCTCACCAGGACCCAGGAGAAAGGAGCAGTGACCCCACAGGAGACTGAGCCAGTCTTGCCCATGAGTGTCCAGGAGTATCCAATGGAGGCATGGGTTGACAGTGGCCTGCCGCAGGGTCAGGGGCACTGAATGCAACAGTTCTGGGAGCCACAGCATGCTGCCATAAGTCCTTTTGAAGGAAGTCGCCATTGCCATTACCCCTACCATAGTTTGGCCTCAAGCCAAACTACAACCAGGGAACACAGCCCCACACATCAACAGGAAATTGGATTAAAGATGCATGGCCCCGCCCATCAGATCAAGACCCAGTTTAGATTCCCCCACAGCCACTCCCTCTCATCAGAAAGCTTCCACAAGCCTCTTATCCTTATCCATCAGAGGGTAGAGAGAAAGAAAACCACAATCATAGAAAACTAACCAAACTGATCACATGGATCACAGAATTGTCTAACTCAATGAAACTATGAGCCATGCCATGTAGGGCCACCCAAGATGGATGCGTCATGGCAGAGTATTCTGACAAAACGTGGTCCACTGGAGAAGGGAATGGCAAACCACTTCCAGATTCTTTTCTTGAGAACCTCATGAACAGTATGAAAAGGCAAAAAGATATGATACTGAAAGATGAACTCCCTAGGTCAGTAGATGCCCAATATGCTACTGGAGAAGAATGAAGAAATAAGTCCAGAAAGAATGAAGAGACAGAGCCAAAGCAAAAACAACACTCAGTTGTGGTTGGACTGGTGAAGGAAGTAAAGTCCAATGCTATAAAGAACAATACTGCCTAAGAACCTGGAATGTTAGCTGTATGAATCAAGGTAGATTGGAAGTGGTCAAGCAGGAGATGGCAAGAGTGAAAATCAACATTTTAGGAATCAGTGAACTAAAATGGACTGGAATGGGTGAATTTAATTTAGATGACCATTATATCTACTACTGTGGGCAAGAATTCCCTAGAAGAAATGGAGTAGCCCTCATAGTCAACAAAAGAGTCTGAAATGCAGTACTTGGGTGCAGTCTCAACAGAATGATCTCTCTTTGTTTCCAAGAAAACCATTCAGTATCACATTAATCCAGATCTATGCCCCAACCAGCTATGCTGAAGAAGCTGAACGGTTCTATGATGACCTACAAGACCTTCTAAAACTAACAACAACAACAAAAAAAGATGTCCTTTTCATCATAGGTGACTTGAATGCAAAAGTAGAAGTTGAGAGATACCTAGAGTAATAGGCAAGTTTGGCCTTGGAGAAAAAAATGAAGCAAGGCAAAGACTAACAGAGTTTTGCCAAGAGAATACACTGGTCATAACAAACACCTTCTTCCAACAGCACAAGAGATCACTCTACACATGGACATCACCAGATGGTCAGTACTGAAACCAGATTGATTATATTCTTTGCAGCCAAAGATGGAGAAGCTCTATACAGTCAGCAAAAACAAGACCAGGAGCTGACTGTGGCTCAGATCATGAACTCCTTATTGCCAATTCAGACTTAAATTGCAGAAAGTAGGGAAAACCACTAGACCATTCAGGTATGACCTAAATCAAATCCCTTATGATTGTATAGTGGAAGTGACAGATTCAAGGGATTAAGTCTGATAGACAGAGTGCCTGAAGAACTACGGATGGAGGTTGTGGCATTGTACAGAAGGTGGTGATCAAAACCATTCCCAAGAAAAAAAAATGCAAAAAGACAAAATGGCTGTCTGGGGAGGCCTTACAAATAGCTGAGAAAAAAAGAAGCAGAAGGCAAAGGAGAAAAGGAAAGATATATCCATTTGAATGCAGGGTTCCAAAGAATAGAATTTGGACAGAAAAGAAAGCCTTCCTAAGTGATCCCTGCAAAGAAATAGAGGAAAATAATAGAATGGGAAGGACTAGAGATCTTTTCAAGAAAATTAGAGATACCAAGGGAACAAACGTATCATGAAAAGATGGGCACAATAAAGGACAGAAACAGTATGGACCTAACAGTGGCAGAAAATATTAAGAGGGGGTGGCCAGAATACACAGAAGACCTATACAAAAAGTTCTTAATGACCCAGGTAATAACGATGGTGTGATCACTCATCTAGAGCCAGACATCCTGGAGTATGAAGTCAAGTGGCCTTAGGAAGCATCACTACAAACAAAGCTAGAGGATGTGATGAAATTCCAGTTGAGCTACTTCAAATCTTCAAAGATGATGCTATGAAAGTGCTGCATTCAATATGCCAGCATATTTGGAAAACTCAGCAGTGGCCACAGGACTGGAAAACATCAGTTTTCATTCCAATCCCAAAGAAAGGCAATGCCAAAGAATGCTCAAACTACTGTACAATTGCACTCATCTCACACACTAGCAAAGTAATGCTCAAAATTCTCCAAGCGAGACTTCAATAGTACATGAACTGAGAAATTAAAGAAGTTCAAGCTGGTTTTAGAAAAGACAGAGGAACCAGAGATCAAATTGTCAACATCCATTGGATCATAGAAAAAGCAAGAGAATTCCAGAAAAACATTTACTTTTGCTTCATTGACTTGCCAAAGTCTTTGACTGTGTGGATCATAACCAACTGTGGAAAATTCTTCAAGAGATGGGAATACTTACCTGCCTCCTGAAAAATCTGTATACAAGTCAAGAAGCAACAATTAGAACCAGACATGGAACAATAGACTGGTTCAAAATTTGGAAAGGATTATGTCAAGGCTATATATTGTCACAGTGCTTATTTAACTTATATGCAAAGGACATCATGCGAAACACCAGCCTGGATGAAGCACAAGCTGGAATAATATCAATTATTATTCCAGGAGAAATTTCAATAATTTCAGACATGCAGATGACACCACCCTTATGGCAGAAAGTGAAGAAGAACTAAAAAGCCTCTTGATGAAAGTGAAAGAGGAGAGTGAAAAGTTGGCAGAAACTAAACATTCTAAAAATAAAGATCATGGCATCCGGTCCTATCACTTCATGGCAAATACATGGGGAAACAATGAAAACAGTGACAGACTTTATTTTCTTGGGCTCCCAAATCACTGCAGATGGTGACTATAGCCATGAAATTAAAAGATGCTTGCTCCTTGGAAGAAAAGCTATGACCAACCTAGACAGCATATTAAAAAGCAGAGACATTTCTTTGCTGACAAAGTTCTGTCTAGTCAATTTCCAGTAGTTATGTATGGATGTGAGAGTTGGACTATAAAGAAAGCTGAGCACTGAAGAATTGATGTTTTTGAACTGTGGTGTTGGAGAAGACTCTTGAGAGTTCCTTGGCCTGCAAGGAGATCCAACCAATCCATCCTAAAGGAAATCAGTGCTGAATAATCCTTGGAAGGACTAATACTGAAGCTGAACTCCAATACTTTGGCCACCTGGTGCGAAGAGCTGACTTATTGGAAAAGACCTTAATGCTGGGAAAGATTGAAGGCAGGAGGAGAAAGGGACGACAGAAGATGAGCTGGCTGGAATGTATCACCAACTCAATGGATGTGAGTTTGAGCAGGCTCTGAGAATTGGTGATGGACAGAGAAGCCTTGTGTGCTGCAGTCCATGGGGTCACAAAGAGTCGGACACGACTGAGCAACTGAACTGAACTGAACTGAACCTTTATGGAAAAACAATCTGAAAAAAGATGTATATATATATATATATATATATACATGTACATGGAGGAGAAGGGGACAACAGAGGATGAGATGGCTGGATGGCATTGCTGACTCGATGGATGTGAGTCTGAGTGAACTCCGGGAGTTGGTGATGGACAGGCAGGCCTGGCGTGCTGTGATTCATGGGGTCGCAAAGAGTCGGACATGACTGAGAGACTGAACTGAACTGAACTGAACTGATGTATATATAACTGAATCATTTTGCTGTATGCCTGAAACTAACACGATAGTGTAAATCAACTATCAGTTCAGTTCAGTTCAGTTCAGTCACTCAGTCGTGTCCGACTCTTTGCGACCCCGTGAATCGCAGCACGCCAGGCCTCCCTGTCCATCACCAACTCCCGGAGTTCACTCAGACTCACGTCCATCAAGTCAGTGATGCCATCCAGCCATCTCATCCTCTGTCGTCCCCTTCTCCTCCTGCCCCCAATCCCTCTCAGCATCAGTCTTTTCCAATGAGTCAACTCTTCCCATGAGGTGGCCAAAGTACTGGAGTTTCAGCTTCAGCATCATTCCCTCCAAAGAAATCCCAGGGCTGATCTCCTTCAGGATGGACTGGTTGGATCTCCTTGCAGTCCAAGGGTCTTAACTATACTCCAGTATTAAATGAAAATTGAAAGAAAACAAAAAATACAAAGAAAGGAAACTGAGATACATACCACCGCATGAATGAACCTTGAAGACATGGTGCTAACTGAAATAAATTAGTTACAAAGGGAGAAATCTGTATGATTCCATTTACATGAAGAACTTGATTGACAGAGCTAGGAAGAATGGTGTTTTCCTGGGGCTGGGGCGAGGGGAAATGGGAGATGTTTAATAGGTTTCAGTTTCAGTTTGAAATGATGATAAAGTTCTGGAGATGGCTGGTGGTGGAGGTTGCACAAAAATGTATATGTACGTAATGCCACTGAAGTGGCCTTAAACTTTTCATTATGTAAAGTTTTTCAAAATAGACAAAAAAAAGAAAAATAGAAAGTGGGGCAGGCTGCTTGATTCCTGTCACCAGAGACATTCAAGCTGAGGCTACCTAACTCTGGACCTGGGGTCCTGGAGTGGGACGCAGACATCAGATAAGGCTTGATCCACTGGAGAGTAAGGGGACATAGAGGAAAGGGTACTTTCAGGTCAGATACACATAGATCAAGATCCCAACTCTGTATCTAATTAGCTGTGTGCCTCATACAAGTTGCCCAAACTCTCTAAACCTGCCTTTCCTTATCTGTAAAATGGATGTTCTGAAGACTACAGTGTAAGGGAATTGTGACGACTAAATGAGATAATGTTCCCAAAACCAAATCCCCTGAGGAGCCTAGTAGAAAGCAGGTCAGAACAACAGATACAGACTGATCATGGGGAGATAAAGAATTCACAGATGACTCTGAAACATGAAGACACTCAAATTCACTCATAACAAGGTACATGCAAGTGAGGGCTACACTGAGACACCAGTTTTCATCTATCCAGTTGGAAAATCCAACAGCTGGAGAACACATGCTGCTGGAGAGGTTCTGGGGAGGCAGCCATCAGTATCACTGGTTCGGGGCAAAATAATGCCCCATTGTGGGGCAATTGGGCAATATTTCTCAAAATGAAAGATAAACATTCCTAGTAATCCAGCGATCTCACAACTGAGAATTTATCCCACAGATACACCTGCACATGTACAAAATGGTATATTTACAAGGAAAACTTGTAATAACAAAAAGCTTAAAATAGTAAGAGACTGTTCTAAATAAATTCTGTGGTATCCACACAAGTGGAACAGTATACAGCTTGGAAAGGGAATGAAGAGGCTGAGCTAATATTACTAAATGACAAAAAGCAAAGTTAAATAACACACACAGAAAGCTGCTTTTATTGTAGTTGCTTCTTTTTGCTCAGAGTACTGTGAGTATAAACAAGAAACTAATAAAAATAATTTCTTGTAGGTGAAGGGGCTGAGATGGGCGTGAGTCTTCCCGGATATATCTTTCTACATAAATTTTAATTTTAGATCATGTTGATGCATTAATTGTCTAAAACGTAATTTCAAAAATAAAACAATGAAAACTAAACTTAAAGACCTATGAAATTATGCTGGAGACATAAAAGAAGCTTTAATGAATGAATTGATATATTATGTTCCTAAAGGGAAAGCCTCTGAAGATGTCAATTCTTCCTAAATTAATTAGTTAATTCAATTCATTTGTACTCAACATATAGAATCTGACAATGTTATTCTAATATTCATACAGAAAAAATGTTCTAGAATTGGCAAAAGAATTTTGGAAAAAAATAACAAGGCTTCTATATTATCAAGAAATACCATTAAAAAAGTAACCAAAGCACATTTTAAATACAACCACTATAGTGTTACATAAGAGAACACAAATGTATCAGTGAAAAAAGATACTGAGACTGGAAACTAACACACGTGTATGTGAAAACTTAGAATACTATAAAAAGGAAACTAGACCCATTTTTCATTAATAAAACTAAATGCAAGTGGGTTAGAAATTTACACATTTAAAAGCAAAACTCTACAAGTATAAAAATAAAATGTAGAATTTTTTTATAGGCTTGTGTAAGGAAGGCTTTCCAAAGCAAGAGAGGAAACCCAGGAACATCAACAAAAAGAATAATCAGATTTTACCATGTAGAAATTAAAAAATCACCACAAATGCAGCTGTTTATATTTTCCAGTCAGTTACCAAGAATAAACAGAAATTGAAAATGAAAAAAATTATTTGCAATAGCATTAAGTTTCCACATCTCGAGAATAAACCCAAACAGGCTTCACACAGGAAAATATAAAATATTGCTAATAATACAAAGGATTTAAATAAGTCGATCGATATACTGTGTTCAAAGGTTCAAAGATCTATATACTATGCTCAAATAGCTCAATGTTTTAGTTATGTCAATTCTCTCTAAATGATCTATACGTGTAAGCAACCCAACAAAAGTACCAGGATTTTTTTTTTAAAGAAATCGACAAGTTGATTGAAATTTTACTGAAAACATAAAGGGTGAAGAATAATCAAGAAACTCCTTAAAAGAAGGTGGGAGGACTGGTTCTATTTGTTAATCAGGATTATTATAAAGCTATAGCAATTAGGACTGTGGTGTTGGTTCAAGGCTGGGCAAGTGGGGCCAATGCAATGGAAGACAGGCCAGAGAGAAAGTCAGGTATATCTGGACACTTGACTGAAGAAAAAAGACATGATGCAGTGTGGGAATGTTGTGCTTTTCAAGAAATACTCCTGGGTCAACTGGATATCAATATGGGGGGAAATATGTAACTTGACTCCCTCCCTACCTCACATCAGTCATACAAAACTCAATTCCAGGCAGATTGTAGATCTAGACATGAAAACAATAAGCTTCTAAGGAAAATATTGGAGAAATTCTTATAGCCTAGGGTAGATAAGACTTCTTCAATAAGATATCCAAAGTCCTACCATAAAAAGACTGATAAATTGAACTACATCAAAAGCTTTTGTTCTTTAAATGACATTATGCTGCTGCTAAGTATCGCTTCAGTCGTGTCCGACTCTGTGCGAGCCCATAGATGGCAGCCCACCAGGCTCCACCGTCCCTGGGATTCTCCCGGCAAAAACACTGGAGTGGGTTGCCATTTCCTTCTCCAATGCATAAAAGTGAAAAGTGAAAGTGAAGTCGCTCAGTTGCGTTCGACTCTTCACGACCCCATGGACTACAGCCTACCAGGCTCCTCTGCCCATGGGATTATCCAGGCAAGAGTACTGGAGTGGGGTGCCATTGCCTTCTCCAAAATGACATCATAAAGAGTCTAAAAGATAAATAACAGAGTGGGAGAATATATTTGTAACACAAATAGCCAATAAAGAACTTGTTGCCAGAATATATAAAGAAGTTCTACAAATCAGTAAAAAATGACACACACCCGTGCCAATGATCAATTTATTGCCTCTTGATTCCAAATTCACTTTCTTCTCCCCTACCTTGTAATCCTGGAGCTGGGCTCTGCAAACTGCATTTCTGCTTTGCCAGCGGGCTCTGTGTCAGGCTCTTCCTGTAAGGGTCTTGGAAGAATACTGCAAGGATGAAGGAGAGACTAGGGTGTTTTACCTTTTCCTATATTTGCCCCCATCGGTGATGAACTCAATGGAGAGGACTATGATTTCACTGCATTCCCAGGCTCTCTTGGTTCTAAAGTGGTCCCAGCAAACTTCATGTGGCACGTTTCAGCAGCAGCCACATCATCTCAGGATCTGAATAGAACTGCCATGTAAACCAGAAACTCCACTCCTGGATAGAAAAAAGCAAAAACACCAATTTTAAAAGATACATGTACAATGTTCATAGCAGTATTATTTACTATTGCCAAGGTATGGAAGCAACCCAAGTGTCCATCAACAGATGAATGGATAAAAAATATGTGCAAAGAGTTGGACACAACCGAATGACTGGGCACGTGTGCACACACCCACATTTTATACAATGGAATATTGGTTGTTGCTGGTTAGTCACTATATTGTGTCTGACTCTGTTGCCGACCTCAGCCTGTCAGGTTTCTCTGCCCCAGGCAAGAATACTGGAGTGAGTTGCCATTTCCTTCTCCAGGGGATCTTCTCTTCCCAACCCAGGGATCAAACCTGTGTCTCCTGCTTCGCAGACAGATTCTTTATCAGGGAATCACCTGGAAAGCCCAATGGAATACTGATCAGCCATAAAAAGTGAAATTCTACCACTTTTCAATAACATGAATGAATTTGGAAAATATTATGCTTAGTGAAATAAGTTAGACAGAAAAGGACAAATGATATATGATAATCACTTAAGTGGAACCGAAAAAAGAAAAGAAAGAAACAGGCTCAGAGATATAGGAAAAAACTAGTGGTTATCACTGGGGAGACGGAACGGGAGAGGGGCAATAATGAGGAAGAGAAAGTGAAAGTGAAGTCGCTCAGTCGTGTCCGACTCTTTGCAACCCCTTGGGCTGTAGCCTACCAGGTCCTCTGTCCATGGAATTTTCCAGGCAAGAGTACTGGAGTGGGTTGCCATTTCCTTCTCCAGGGGATCTTCCCAACCCAGGGATCGAACCTGAGTCTCCCGCATTGCAGGCAGATGCTTTACCATCTGAGCCACCAGGGAAGCCCTAAAATAAGTAAGCTACCAGGAAATATCATATAGCATAAGGAATATTTGTTGTTGTTCATTTGCTCAGTAGTGTCTGACTCTTTGCAACCCCGTGGACTGCAGCAAGCCAGGCTTCCCTGTCCTTCACCATCTCCTGGAGCTTGCTCAAACTCATGTCCATTGAGTCAGTGATACCATCCAACCATCTCATCCTCTGTCATCTCCTTCTCCTCCTGCCTTCAGTCTTTCCCAGCATCAGGGTCTTTTCCAATGAGTTGGTTCTTAGCATCAGGTGGCCAAAGTATTGGAGCTTCAGATTCAGTATCAGCCCTTCTAATGAATATTGAAGATTGATTTCCTTTAGGACTGACTGGTTGGATCTCCTTGAAGTCCAGGGGACCCTCAACAGTCTTCTCCAACACTATAGTTCAAAAGCATCAATTATTCAGGATTCAGCCTTCTTTATGGTCCAAGGTCCAAGGAATATAGCCAATATTTTATAACTATTAATGGAGTATAACCTTTAAAAATTGTGCATCATTATCTTATACACCAACAACATATAATATCGTACATCAACTCTAAATATTAATAGAAAAATAGTAGAATGGGTGAACACAATATGGCATAGTTCTTAAATGCAATGCTATACAACAACAAAAGTCTACATTTGTATGCAAAATGTGGACGAATTTCACAAGCATGGTACTGACCAACAGCAACAAGGAGTCAGACACGAAAAAACAGAGGGTGTGTAATTCCTTCATAGAAATGTTATAAAGGCAAAATTCATCTTTTGATAGTTACTGTTGCTTTGAGTGGAGGAACCAGATGGTGATGGAGAGGGTGAAAGAAGGGCTTCTTGGATGTGTAAATGTTCTATTTCTTGGCCTAGGTGGTGGTTGCATAGATGTGTTTACTTTATAATAATTGATTGAGCCCAACACTTCTACTTATGTACTTTTTTGCATGTGTATTATTTTCCAATTAAAAAGTAAATAAGAAGAGAAAAAGAAAAGTGACAGGTTGAGATAAAATACTATATTTATATCAGCAAAAGTTTAATACCCAAAATATATAAAAGGCTTCTAAATAGAAAAGACAAACCATCTAAAAGAAAAATGAGTGGAGTGTAATAAATAATTCACATACTACATACAATCGGCCAATGTACACTGGCAGAATCCCTCAGTTTTACTAGAAACGTGGGATATATGTCCTCAAATACCAATGACCATCCATTTGAATGGCAAAAGACTGATAAAATGCTGGTGGGGATGTGGATAAATAGACACTTTATTATCAGAGTGAAAGTGAAAATTTTACTAACGTTGGCCCAACATTTCCATTTTAGAAATTCTAAAGTAAGGACCACACATTCAAAAGATGTAAGTGTAAGAGTGTTCACTGTTTATATTATGAAAGAAAGCATTGTTTATAATATGAAAGAAAATAGAAAATTAAATGTTCATTAGTTGAAAAAAATCAAATATAGCTATACAATGGAAGACTATGTGGCTGGTAAAAATAATAATGGGACTTCATTTGGCTTGATGTGACAAAATCTGCTGTAAAGCTAACTCAGAAAAGCCACTCTCAGATCAGTGCATTGAAAATTATGACATTAATGTAAAAGAATTAAAGACATAAGGTATGTTTGTAAAGGATACCTTTCTATAGGTTTATGTACTACTTCAGTATGTTATCACAATTTCTTAATGATCCAAGTAAAGCATTATTAAAAAATGACCATATGAATTGAATGGTGATGGTTTAGTCATTAACTTGTGTCCAAGTCTTGTGACCGCATGGACTGTAGTCTGCCAGGCTCCTCTGTCCATGGCAAGAATTCTGGAGAGGGTTGCCATTTCTTTCTCCAGGGATCTTCCCGACCCAGGAATCAACTCCAGTTCTCCTGCATTGCAGGCAGATTCTTTGCCGACTGAGCTATGAGGGAAGGCACCATAAGGAAGGTAGCAGGACTCCTCTTGGTGGCAGTTCTGTTTTTTCCTGATACCCAAGGCAGACTCCATGCTAGAAATAACCAACCTCCGTGGGGCTTCCTTGGTGGTTCAGATGATAAAGAATCTGCCTGCAACACAGGACACCCAGGTTTGATTCCTGGATTGGGAAGATCTGTTGGGGAAGGGAATTGCAGCCCACTCCAGGATTGTTGCCTGGAGAATTCCATGGACAGAGGAGTCTGGAGGTCTACAGTCCATGGAGTCACAAATGGTCAGACCCAACTGAGCCACTAACACTTTCACTTTCACATACCCATAATCATTTGAACCAACAGGATTTGGGAGGCAGGAAGAGACCCTCGGACAGCAAGGAGATCAAACAAGTCAATCCTAAAGGAAATCAACCGTGACTATTCATTGGAAGGACTGATGCTGAGGCTGAGGTTTCAATACTTTGGCCACCTGATATGAAGAGCTGACTCACTGGAAAAGACCCTGATGCTGGGAAAGATTGAGGGCAGGAGGAGAAGGGGGCGACAGGATTAGATGGTTGGATGGCATCACTGACTCAATGGACATGAGTTTAGGCAAACTCTGGGAGGTAACGACGGAGAAGGCAATGGCACCCCACTCCACTACTGCAGTCCATGGGGTCGCAGAGTCAGACATGACTGAGCGACTGAAACAACAAAGGAGGGAGCAGGAATTCCACCTAAGGAAGACATTTCTTACCCTGAGCTGATTTATTCTCGGTCTACTTCATGGTCTGGTATGTCTACTGGTACCATCCTCCATCTGCTTAGGGATGGTGGAAGGTTTTCCTCCCTAGACAAATTCTGATGCTGTCCAGCAGAAGTATAATGTGAGCTTGTATGAAATTTTAGAAATTCCAGTAGCCACATTAACAAAGAAAAAGGTGAAATTATTTTTAATAATATGTTTATTTAACCCAAGATAGCGAAACTATTATCATCTCAACCTGTTATAAAAGTATTAGTGAGATACTTTATGTTCTGCTTTTTTGTAAAGTCTTCAAAATCTGGTGTGTGCTTTATACTTTCAGTACATCTAAATTTGAATGTTCAAGTGTTCTTGATCTGTATTTTGATTTCACAAAATTTACAGTTGTAAAAGTAGATTCAAACACCTAAGCTATTCCAAACATATTTAAACATACCTACAAATATTCAATAGCTGAATCAAGTATCAGGCATTTTGTTTGATTTTAAACAAAGCAAGTTGTCTCAGTTGCCCTAGCCATATTTCAAGTGCTCAGTGCCCACATGTGGTCAGTGGCATGGTATCAAATAGCCCGGGTCTAGGCTAGCCCCTCCCTGTGGTCCTGGAGGTGGCTCCCTGGGCCATGTGCTGGGACTGCAGCTCTTCTCTGCATCCTGAACGCGTGGCTTTCCAGACACTGGGAGAACCTGGTGAACACTGGAGAACAGCCAACCTCCAGGGTGGGCAGATGGTCTCAGGCACCTGGGTGCGTGATATTTACCCAGCAGCACTGGAACTGCTGTGAAGAGCTGATGAAGATGAGCAAGGGGCCTTGTGGGCTGTGAAAGACCTCTGCACAGGGACTGCATTCCTGGGGAATGAGCCTGACCTTGGGATGAACCCAACAGGATGACCTAAGCTGAGATTTCACAATGCGGCGGCAGCGGGGAACAGGTGGTGGTAGCAGCTGGGAGCTCTCTGTGGTTTGTGGGCTGGAGGGGACCTCAGCCTCTCTGAGTAAATTAGCTCCTCCTGAGGGCAAGTCTAGGCCCACAGGGGAAACTGAGGAAACCCTCAGCCCTGCCCTGCACCAAAGTCTCTCAGCTTTTTAGCCACGACAAGTTGCAAGGACGTGAGCATCATCACACGTCTGGTGCACTCACATCTGAGGCAGAACTGAAAGGCAGATTTTCCACATCTTGAAAAGCTCCTTTTGTCTTCCTTCCTTCCTTCCTTTCTTTCCTTCTCTCTTGGATATCCTTCTTTCTTTCTCTCTCTTTCTTGTCAATACTGAAGCTTCTGTTCAAAAGCCATTCTTCAGAACCCTGCCGAAGCCTCTCTCTGAGCTCTTGCCTGGGAAGACACACACTTCCATCAATATTCTGGGTTCCCATTTTGGTGAAATTGACATTTTATGAATTACTTCATCTCTATGATGTGCCAAATGTGTGCCACGGATGCAGCCAAACACAAAACATGGCCCTTCTCTTTTAGCAACTCACAGTTCAGTGAGTGGCCAAAGGAGCTTTCTTTTTGTTGAAAACTGTGATATCCCACCTTGGCTGCACAGCACTAATGCCTGGGACACACCTCAAAGGTTCTAATTTTAATTGGTTTCAGGTACAGACATGGCACTGGGGTTTTAAAAGCTTCCTAGATGATTCTCCGGAGAAGGCACTGGCGACCCACTCCAGTCCTCTTGGGATCTATGGGATCCCTAAGATCTGTGGGATCGCTAAGAGTCAGACACTACTGAGCGACTTCACTTTCACTTTTCACTTTCAAGCATTGGAGAAAGAAATGGCAACCCACTCCAGTGTTCTTGCCTGGAGAATCCCAGGGACAGAGGAGCCTGGTGGGCTGCCGTCTATGGGGTCGCACAGAGTTGGACATGACTGAAGTGACTTAGCAGCAGCAGCAGATGATTCTCACGTGCAGTCTGGGTGAGCACCACACATTGGAGTCAATTCAGTGACCTTAAGGGCCATCAACTGCATTCAAGGAATTCTGATTGCATCCCAGGAATTCTGTGTTCAATGCAGCCAAAGTGAACCTTTAAGTATGGAGTAGGTCACAGCCTTCCCCTCTTCAAAACCCTACCATGGCTCCCCATTTCCCATTAGGTAACAACCAGAGCCCTGTATCTCAATAGACACACGAGGGCCTGTACGATGGGCTCCACATTGCCAGTCTTCCCCCTTACTACTCTCTTCTCTGACTGTACTGGATTCCTTGCTGGGCCTTGAGCATTAACCTTGGCTCTTTCCAGTGGCTGAGACAACCATCCCTCAGGAAACCACGTGGCCAACTTTCTCAGCTCCTTCACACTTGTGATGGTTAATTTTACCATTGTCAACTTGACTGGGTTAAGGGGTGCCCAGATAGCTGGTAAAGCATTACTTCTGGATGTGTCTGTGAGGGTTTCTTCAGAAGAGATTAGCATTTGAGTAAGAAGCATAAGTAAAGATCACTGTCAGCAGTATGGGTGGGTATCATCCAAGCTTTTGAGGTCCTGAATAGAGCAAAAAGGCAGAGAAAGAAGGAATTTACTCTCTCTGCTAGAGCTGCTGTATCTACCTCCTCCTGCCCTTAAACATAAGCATTCTTGGTTCCCAGGCCTTTGGACTCAGAAGTGGACTTAATAATGCCATTGGCTCTCCTGTTCTCAGTTCCTTGGGTTTGGACTGGAATCTACTACCAGCTTTTGTGGGCCGCCAGCTTGCAGTCAACAGATCGTAGCACTTCTCTACCTCCAGAATTGTGTGAACCAATCCCTTTTAGTCAATCACTTCCTATATGTCTATATATCTCCTATGGGTTCTGTTTTCCTGGGGAACCCTGACTAATGTGCCACCAATGCTCAATATTTTCTTCTCAGTGAGGCTATTCCTGATCCCTCTGTTCTTTCACCCTGCTCTCTCTTTTTCTATGGCACAAGTCAACCTCTAACATACTATGTAATTTTCTTATCAGCACAATCTATTAATTTTTACCTATTTCCTCTGCTAGGGATGTTTGTCTGCCTTGTTCGCTAATATATCCCTAGTGCCGAGGGTGTAAATATTTATTAAATACATAAGAATCTGCAGAGTTCTAATTAAGATAGATTTCTGAGTAAATAAAGGTCATCTTACATGTTTAATGTTCCCCACCCGAATACTGACCAAAATTATAAAAGGACTAAAGAGTGATAAACTAGCACTTCACTGGAAAACAGGGAAGGTGTGCCCTATGAACAGGCCAGAAACTTCAAGAAGTTATTGATGAAAATAGCGCAGATCAAAAATGAAGAAAACGACTCCTCAACCTAACTGAGAGAGCAGTTAGGTATCGTGTGAATAGAGGAGATCATGGGAGAATCTACCCAAATGTCTGCATTTTAAATGGTGAGAACAGAAGTGTGGGCAGGTCAGATGATGAGATGGATGTGAGCTCCATGTCTTTGCACGATTGTAGACTGACACCCTGGGAAGAAGCTGCTCCAGGAGGTATTAATACAGGGTAAGTACAAAAGAGCAAATGTAAAAACCCCAGATATAAGAGACTCTCTGAGTAAAACCCAATTCTAAAAGACACATGTACCCCAATGTTCATTGCAGCACTATTTACAATAGTCAAGACATGGAAGCAACCTAGATGTCCATCGACAGATGAACGGATAAAGAAGTTGTGGTACGTATACATTGTTGAGTATTACTCAGAAATAAGACGGAATGAATTTGAGTCAGTTCTAGTGAGGTGAATGAACCTAGAACCTGTTACGTAGAATGAAGTCAGAAAGGGAAAAACAAATATTGTGTATTAGCACATATATATGGAATCTAAGAAAGCGGTACTGCTGAGCCCATTTGCAGGACATCAGTGGAGATACAGACATAGAGAACAGACGGTGGACACAGTCGGGGAAGGAGAGGGTGGGACGAATTGAGAGTGCAGCATTGAAACATATAAATATCATATGTAAAATAGTGCAAATTTGCTGTACGATGCAGGGAGCTCAACTTGGCACTCTGTGACAATCTAGAGGGCTGGCATGGGGTGGGAAATGGGAGGGAGGCTCAAGAGGGAGGGGACATGTGTATACCTATGACTGATTCATGTTGCTGTATGGCAGAAACCAACACAACACTGTAAAGCAATTATCCGCCGTTTAAAAGTAAATATTTGTTTGTAAAGACTCTCTGTGACAGCCATGACCCTTCCCAAGGTAGTGAACTGTGGGGTCAGGAAATAGGCCACATGAAATGACATCCCATGCTGGAAGTAGACACAAATCTAAAGGGAAGCCATTACATGAAAAGCTAATCTGTGGTGGATGGTTTTAGTGGATATAAAGAGGGAACCATAGAAAATTGCAATTTCCCTGCTATGACTGTCTCCTAGCATCCTCCCTACTCTTCTCTAGCTGCATTATGACTAAGCAGGTTTGCAAACTATGTCAGCTCCTCTTCCAGTTTCAGATCTGTAAGTGTCCAGGTGGTGAGGGGGGGATCAGAGGAGAATTTGCTCACACTGTTTGGGGCATATATCTAGTTTGGGTAGACATCTTCTTGTTTTAGCTTGAATAATATGACCAAAAATGGCACCTTTGAAAAGACTCTGCATCACTTAAACAGAAGAATATGGCAATTATAACGTACTTAAAATACACTGTATTGTTTACCATGTGCTTTCAGTTAAATTCAGAAAAAAATGAACTCTGTAAAATGAGGTGAAAGATAAAATAGTGAGCCAAAATATTGAAATGTATTAGAAGTCAGTAAAAAAAAGCAAATAAAATCAAAATGCAGGCAACAATGACATTAGAAGCATTAAATTGCAGGAATGACACAAAGAAAACCAGTCATACAGAGAACAAACATAATAAGCTTTAAGAGGGCAGAATTTTCTTTTTTGATTAAGAAGATAGACGTTCTAAGGGTCAAGAAGATAATAGGGAGAAGATAAAACAAATATACAAGTATTCTTTCAAATATTCAGTAATCCATATATGCACCTTTCACAATCCCAGGAAAAAAATATTTGAGATACAGGAAGAAACAGTGAAGAAAAAAAAATGCACAAAAAGCAAAAAAATAAAAAACAAACAAAACCACTGCTATTCCTAAAGAAGAGATCAGAAAAATATAACTGAATCAATTATTAAGGATATAGTAGAATAAATCTCTTGGATGAATAGAAACATAAATCTAAAAATTCACATGGCTAAATGTTTACAAGGTTAATAAAAAGTGATTAATTCCTGTACATAACTCTGGTGAAATATTTTTATTTCAAAGGGAAAGAACAACTGGAGAAAAGGAGAGAAAATGTCAGTTATAATAGGATAAAAATTATGCTATTTTCTGACTTATGCTCTGCAGTATACACGTAAAAGAACAATGGAACTAAATTCACTCTTTGCTAACAACATGGTGGACTTAATGTTGGAAAAAAAACCACATTTGCTACGGAAGATTTAAAAATGTGTCATAGAATATTTAAAAGCCACCTAAGCAGGGTAGGGAGACAAAATCTGTGCATGTTCAAGGTGGGTGGTCAGATCAGAGGCAGCTATATATAGCCAGCAACTCTCTAAAACTAGGGAAAAAACAACCCCACAGAGAAAATGAAATACCCTTCTGTCTTTGGCTCTAGATGGAGGGAATAAAAAGAAGAAAAATTCTTCCAAGAATTTTTAATATAAATCATTGCATGAGTTTGGGACTTGAATTCACACTACCAGTGTGGCCTGAAATTCCCCAAGAAACTTTAAAGTAGTTTCAGGTTGGCAATATTCATATGTGTCTAGCAGAGCTAAATGAAATATTCTTTGGAAGAACCACTTTAAACTTAGGTCTCAAAAATCTCCAATAGATAAAATTCCAGAAAACATGCACTTGTAATCAAAAATTACAGATCACATGAGGAAATGAGCCTCCATAGCAAGAATTAGCAGAATACAAACTACAGAATGATCAGACATGCAAAACCCATAGTTACTGCATTGATAAAATTCAGAATATTTAAAATTCTGTTTATTAGGATTAAATAAATAAAGGAGAGTTTCAAAAGTGTAAGTATGAAAGTAACAATTATAAAAAATTACTAGGAATGTCTGAAAAAAATCAGTAGAATTTCTAGGAATTAAGACCTTTACACACAGATTAAGCAGACATAGAGAATAGGGTGTGAAAATCTAACATATGCCTCTTCAGAGTTCCAGAATAAATATATTAAGAGAATTGGAGGAGAGACAATATTCAAAGATATAATGTCTGCAAATCTTTGGAAATGATAAAAAATTCTAATCATCAGATTGAGGAAGCTCAACTACTCCCAAAGAGAATGAATATGAATAAAGCTACATCTGTAAAACCCTTCAGACAAAGAGTAAAATCTTAAAAGTGACCAGAAACAAAGAAAAACACTAAGTAGAAATGATAACTACAGTGACATTTGACTTACCAGCAGCAATGCTAGAAGCCAGGAAATGGAAAAGTCTTAAAATTCTGAGAAAAATTATTGTTAAATTAGTATTTCTGAGTATGAAATTATATCTTACAAGAAGTAATATGAAATAAATATACATTATAATAAAGAATGGCTTGTAGAATTTTGAGCTTCCCTGGTGGCTCAGATGGTAAAGAATCTGCCTACAATGTAGGAGACCCCAATTCCATTCCTGGCTTGGGAAGATCCTCTGGAGAAGGGCATGGCAACCTATCCCATAATCTTGCCTGGAGAATCCCCAACGCAGAGGAGCCTGGCGGGCTACAGTCTATAGGGTCACAAGGAACTGGACACTTCTGAGTGACTAACACTTTTGCTTTTTTTTTTTTTTGCAGGGTTTTAAAAGAATAAACTGTTTAAAAAGGAATGTCTAAAGGCCATTATTCATCATCCAGAAAAAGGTTTGAGATGTAGGACTGAATCGTGAGCAAGACAATGATATATATGTGGGTATATCTAAATAAACAATGACCATTTAAAACAATATTATTATTTATAAACTGTTCAGTACAAATTGAGTAAAAATAAAATGCTGGGGGAAATAGTAGACATTAGTGATAGGTGCTAAATATTCTAAGATGCTTGTATTATTTTGGAAGAGGATAAAGACTGGTTAACCAGAAGAGTAAGAAACAGGATAAAATCAATCATCTAAATTAAATATATGTAAGAGGATGAAAATAACAAAGAAAAGAGGAAAAAGTAAAAAAATTGATTATAGAGCTAAAGCCAATTATATCAATTTTCACAACAAATGTAAATGGACTAAACTTTCTAGGTAAAGGACAAGGATTTTTTGGTTGCATTTAAATGAAAAAAAAAAGGAGAAATATTTAAAACATTCAGACTTGGAAAGATCAGAAGTAAAAAGATGAAGAAGGATATACTAGGTAAGCATTAAGCAGTGAAAATGGAGTTGATGAAGCAATATGAACCTTAGAAAAGCTAGAAATATCTTAATGAATATAAAATGTATAACCCCATATTGAGTTCTAAGCATCTCTGAATTTAATGCCATAGCTTTACAGTACAGAAATAAGAGTGATAATAACTAAAGGGAGAATCTAACCAATCTATCATCAAACCAGCAGATTTGAATCAGATCAGATCAGATCAGATCAGTCGCTCAGTCGTGTCCGACTCTTTGCGACCCCATGAATCGCAGCACGCCAGGCCTCCCTGTCCATCACCAAATCCCGGAGTTCACTCAGACTCACATCCATTGAGTCAGTGATGCCATCCAGCCATCTCATCCTCTGTCGTCCCCTTTTCCTCCTGCCCCCAATCCCTCCCAGCATCAGAGTCTTTCCAATGAGTCAACTCTTCGCATGAGGGGGACAAAGTACTGGAGTTTCAGCTTTAGCATCATTCCTTCCAAAGGAATCCCAGGGTTGATCTCCTTCAGAATGGACTGGTTGTATCTCCTTGCAGTCCAAGGGACTCTCAAGAGTCTTCTCCAACACCACACTTCAAAAGCATCAGTTCTTCGGCTCTCAGCCTTCTTCACAGTCAAACTCTCACATCCATACATGACCACTGGAAAAACCATAGCCTTGACTAGACGAACCTTTGTTGGCAATGTCTCTGCTTTTGAATATGCTATCTAGGTTGGTCATAACATTTCTTCCAACGAGTAAGCGTCTTTTAATTTCATGGCTGCAGTCACCATCTGCAGTGATTTTGGAGCCCCCCAAAATAAAGTCAGACACTGTTTCCACTGTTTCCCCATCTATTTCCCATGAAGTGATGGGACCAGATGCCATGATCTTCGTTTTCTGAATGTTGAGCTTTAAGCCAACTTTTTCACTCTCCACTTTCACTTTCATCAAGAGGCTTTTGAGTTCCTCTTCACTTTCTGCCATAAGGGTAGTGTCATCTGCATATCTGAGGTTATTGATATTTCTCCTGGCAATCTTGATTCCAGTTTGTGTTTCTTCCAGTCCAGCATTTCTCATGATATACTCTGCATAGAAGTTAAATAAACAGGGTGACAATATACAACCTTGATGAACTCCTTTTCCTATTTGGAACCAGTCTGTTGTTCCATGTCCAGTTCGAACTGTTGCTTCCTGACCTGCATACAAATTTCTCAAGAGGCAGATCAGGTGGTCTGGTATTCCCATCTCTTTCAGAATTTTCCACAGTTTATTGTGATCCACACAGTCAAAGGCTTTGGCATAGTCAATAAAGCAGAAATAGATGTTTTTCTGGAACTCTCTTGCTTTTTTGATGATCCAGCGGATGTTGGCAATTTGATCTCTGGTTCCTCTGCCTTTTCTAAATCCAGCTTGAACATCTGGAAGTTCACGGTTCACATATTGCTGAAGTCTGGCTTGGAGAATTTTGAGCATTACTTTACTAGCGTGTGAGATGAGTGCAATTGTGCAGTAGTTTGAGCATTCTTTGGCATTGCCTTTCTTTAGGATTGGAATGAAAACTGACCTTTTCCAGTCCTGTGGCCACTGCTGAGTTTTCCAAATTTGCTGGCATATTGAGTGCAGCACTTTCACAGCATCATCTTTCAGGATTTGGAATAACTCAACTGGAATTCCATCACCTCCACTAGCTTTGTTCGTAGTGATGCTTTCCAAGGCCCACTTGACTTCACATTCCAGGATGTCTGGCTCTAGGTCAGTGATCACACCATTGTGATTATCTGGGTCATGAAGATCTTTTATGTACAATTCTTCTGTGTATTCTTGCCATCTCTTCTTAATATCTTCTGCTTCTTTTAGGTCCATACCATTTCTGTCCTTTATCGAGCTCATTTTTGCATGAAATGTTCCTTTGGTATCTCTGATTTTCTTGAAGAGATCCCTAGTCTTTCCCATTCTGTTGTTTTCCTCTATTTCTTTGCATTGATCGCTGAAGAAGGCTTTCTTATCTCTTCTTGCTATTCTTTGGAACTCTGCATTCAGATGTTTATATCTTTCCTTTTCTCCTTTGCTTTTTGCTTCTCTTCTTTTCACAGCTATTTGTAAGGCCTCCCCAGACAGCCATTTTGCTTTTTTACATTTCTTTTCCATGGGAATGGTCTTGATCCCTGTCTCCTGTACAATGTCACGAACCTCATTCCATAGTTCATCAGGCACTCTATCTATCAGATTTGAATACATTCTTTTTATTGAATAATAGGTTAGGTACAAAAATAAATCAGTGAAGATGTAGGAAATCTGAACTAAACTAACAAATCTGTATAAATATAAAATAACTCTCTTTAAAAGATAAATTTTCTTTTCAGAAATAAATGAAATATTTATAAAAGTAAAACACAAATAGTAACATGCAGAATTTTAAATAATTAGATAGTATGTTAGATATAAACATTTCACATATAGCATATGTAATAGGTATATAACTATTGAATATACTAACCATAGTTATGTATAGTTATATAATCTCATAACCTATGTAAAGGCAAGAAACTTGCATGTATAGAGAAATTTATATCATTTGCGTTACAAATGAGTTAAATATTAAAAGTAGAATAGAAATTCATACAATAAAGCCAGAGTTATACTAGAGAGGTTTAAAAGAAGCTAATAATTTTTCATTTTAAAATGGAGTCTAGAAAAAATGGTACTAAGGAACCCATTTGCAGGGCAAGAATAGAGACTCAGATGTAGAGAACGGACCCGTGGACACGGTGGAGGAAGGAGAGGGCGGGGCAAGTTGAGAGCAGTATTGGCGTATATACACTGCCATGTGTAAAGTAGGCAGCTGATGAAAAGCTGCTGTATAAAGCAGGGAATCTGACCTAGTGCTCTGTGATGAGGTGGGATGGGGGAGAGAAGCTCAAGAGGGAAGGGATATATGTATACCTGCAGCTGATTCACATCGTTATACAGCAGAAGCCAACACAGCATTGTAAAGAAACTATCCTCCAATTAAAAATAAATTTATGAAAAATAAAAGGCTAATAAAAATAGACCTATCTAGTAAGACGAATGATTAAAAAAACAGAGATAGATGGCACAAATAAAATAATGTTAGGGATGAAAAAGGAAAGAAAAACAACAGATCAAACAGAAATTAAAAGAAAAAAGTTTACTTTTTTCAACTTTATGGCAACATTTTGGAAATTTAAGTGAAATGGACAAATTTCTTAATAAATCAACCAATCTGATCAAAGAAGAAATATTAAATTTTAGTAGTCCTATACCCATTAAATAAATTGAATCAACAGTTAAAAATCCCCCATAAGGGGAACATTAGACACAGGTGATTTTAAAGGTAATTTTTACCAAATAGAGAAGCAATAAATACTACAAAAGCTTTATAAACACCTTCAAAAAACAAAAACAGAGTGCAGTTCTCAAGTTAGTTCATGTGCCAAGCACAATAAGTATATCAAAACAAGACAAGAACAACATAGAAAAGTAAAGTTATAGGCCAATCCTACTTATGAATATGGAGTCTACCCTCTCCACCAAAAAACAATATGTAAAAAAAGAGAATGTAAAATGACCAAACTAGTTTCAAGAATGAGAAATGAGTATAAAATTATAAAATTTATAAAAGCTATTCACCACATTAAATTAAAAGTATCCTAGAGTACTTCTCTCTGATTACTGTTTTTTCCTATTTCTAACTCAAATTTATTACTGTTTGCTTCTTACATTTTGAAGTTTGTTTTTTGTGTACATTTACTTTAGAAATGTGATACTGTCCCTTGGATTCATCTCTTTATCTTTAAGAAATGTCTTTATTTTTAGTAGTGCTTCTTGTTTCTAAGTCTAGTCTGTTTGGTGTTAGTATAGCAACATCACCTTACTTCTCATCCTTGTAACACTTTTATGGTCTTACACTTAAAACCGTGAGTCTTTAAAGCAGAATATAGTTACATTTTTGTCTTTATATCCAGTGTGACTATCTTTGTTAACTGGAATATTTATTCATTTATATTTAATGTGATCACTTATTTATTTCCTTCATGTTACTACTTGTTTTCTTGTAATTCACTTGTTTCATGTTTCTTTGCCTCTCTTTTCTTGATTTCCTTTGCATTAATTAAAGACTTCTCATTATTCATTTTCTCTTCTTTATTAGCTTACTTATTTATAATTTTATTCTTCTTGTAGTTGCTCTAGAGATTACAACACCTTTCCTTGATATATTACCATTTGATGCAAACTGTTACTTTCCCATTTCCCTCATAGTGCTCAAAGTGTGGATTTCTTGCATTTTGAAATTTTTTTGTCATATATTTTAATTCTGCATGTTTAAAACCCTGCAAGATATTATTATTGTTCTGTACAGTCATTATTGGTCAATGTGCAGTCATATTCATTTATATGTTTACCCTTTGATTTCGTGTTTAATTTCTTCTTACATTTCTGTGATTCCCTGCAAGATATTTTCTTTTTCTTTTTTTCAGTCCAAAGATCTTTCATTAGCATTAATTCTTGGGGTTTACAGAACTTGAATCTGTCTTTCAACAGTTTTGTAAATTCACCAGAGAAGATGAGAAATGTGTTGAGTCTATGCAGAATTCCTGTACCTCACCAGTAGGAGAAAATTTGGGGGAGAATACCAACAAAGAAATAATAATGAAAAAAAAAAAAGAAATAATAATGAGAATTTTCAGATTGGTTGGGTTCAAATAAAGTTAACCATAAAATGATCAGGATTCATTTTTATCTATCATCTATCTATCTACATTATTTTGGGGGGCTCCAAAATCACTGCAGATGGTGATTGCAGCCATGAAATTAAAAGATGCTTACTCCTTGGAAGGAAAGTTATGACCAACCTAGATAGCATATTAAAATGCAGAGACGTTACTTTGTCAACAAAGGTCTGTCTAGTCAAGGCTATGGTTTTTCTAGTAGTCATGTATGGATGAGAGTTGGACTATAATGAAAGCTGAGCACTGAAGGCTTGACACTTTTGAACTGTGGTGTTGGAGAAGACTCTTGAGAGTCCCTTGGACTGCAAGGAGATCCAACCAGTCCATCCTAAAGGAGATCAGTCCTGGGTGTTCATTAGAAGGACTGATGTTGACGCTGAAAACTCCAATACTTTGGCCATCTGATGCGAAGAGCTGACTCATTTGAAAAGATCCTGATGCTGGGAAAGATTGAGGGCAGGAGGAGAAGGGGAGGACAGAGGATGAGATGGTTGGATGGCATCACTGACTCAATGGACATGAGTTTGGGTGAACTCCGGGAGTTGGTGATGGACAGGGAAGCCTGGCGTGCTGCAGTTTATGGGGTCACAAAGAGTTGGACACAACTGAGCAACTGAACTGAACTGAACTGATATATATACATATACACATATATATGGGCTTCCCTGATGTCTCAGATGAAAAAACAGCCTGGAATGCAGATCTGGGTTTGATCCCTGGGTCAGGAAGATGCCCTATAGAAAGGAATCTCTACCCACTATAGTATTCTTGCCTGGAGAATCCCATGGGCAGAGGAGCCTGATGGACTACAGTCCATTGGATTGCAAAGACACAACTGAGCAACTTTCACACACATATACCTGTGTGTGTATATATATAAATATCAAGTGAAGTCGCTCAGTCGTGTCCGACTCTTTGCGACCCCATGGACTGTAGCCTTCCAAGCTCCTCTGTCCATGGGATTTCCAGGCAAGAATACTGGAATGGGTTGCCATTTCCTTCTCCAAGGATATATATACATATATATATATATATATATAACTATTTAAAACATTTTATATATTTACCAAAATAGTAAATGTGTAGTTATAATAGTGTCAAAGGGCTCTTTAGTTTCTCTTAGTTTCTACTTAGACACCGCTGACCTGGCCTATAGTAGTAGTGCTCAGTCATGTACGACTCTTTGTGACCCAGTGGACTATAGCTTGCCAGGTTCTGTCCATGGGATTATCCCAGCCAGAATACTGGAGTGGGTTGCCATTTCCTTCTCCAGATTATCTTCAGTGATGCCATTCAACCATCTCATCCTCTGCCATCACCTTGATTTCTTGTTTTATTAGTTAGATTTTTTTTGTTTTCCCATACCCACATCCCATTTTACCTTATCTTGATTAAATACCTCCTCTTGATTCTATGGATTAGCTAATCAATTTATCTAGATCACAATTTGTAGTTAAATCAGTAATTAATGTTTATATTAATTAATGTTTATATTAATCAACCCTGAATATTCACTGGAAGAACTGATGCTGAAGCTCCAATTCTTTCGCCAGCTGATCTGAAGAGCTGATTCATTGGAAAAGACCCTGATGCTGAAAAAGATTGAAGGCAGGAGAAGAAGGGGATGACAGAGGATGAGATGTTGGATGGCATCACTGATTCAATGGGCATAAGTTTGAGCAAACCCTGGGAGAGTGTGAAGCACAGGGAAGCCTGGCATGCTCCAGTCCATGGGGTTGCAAAGAGTCGGACGCGACTAAGCGACTGAACAAAACAACAAATGTTTATATTAATATGACCATATTGCTTTCTGCCTAGCCATGCAGTATAGAATAATTTTTCTGTGCAACTCTTTGTTTTTTCTGGGACATTGACAATTTCTTTATTTTCTAATTACTTAGTGGTCTATACATCAAGACCCATCTTTTGTTAAATGCTCCAGAAGACCTGTCAAATATATGTCAGTTTTATTGCAAGTCTTCAGGCACATTTCTGAGCACTTCACATGTTCCTACCCCAGAGAAATTTCTCCTACGATCTTTTGTGAACTTGTTCACCTGGCTTATGGTGTTACAGTGGAGAAGACTTTTAATCCCGTTTCCTATTTTTTTATATGTATATAGCCTTTTTGTTTTATTTATCTATTTTTTACTTTATTCCCTCTCTGAAATTCTTAGGATCTTCTCTTAATCCTTAGTTTTCTGAAGTTGTGTGATGATGTGCTTGGCATAGGTGTTCTTTTGTTGTCTTTTCTGCTCAGTGTTTCACAGATTCAACCAAACTAACAATTTATCATTATTTCTTTCTGATGTTCTCCCTCGAATTTTCTCCGACTGGCCAGGTACAGGAATTCCTGGATAGTCTCAACACGTTTTTCATCTTTCCTCTCCTATTGTTCTTCTTTTCATCTCTTTGTTCTACTATTTATTTTCTTCCATCTATTGTCTACTCCTCTAAGTCCTTTTTAGATTTATTATTTGTTTTTATTTTCGTATCCCTATTTGTCTTAGTCTGAGTCCTTCATGTTGAGTTTTCTCACATGTTTTGTGACTTTGGGCTCTTCATTCATATTTAAGAGCAAGGCTTTAAACTCATTGGTAGCTCCATGTGTCCTCATCAGATCTCCACTGTGGTGCAGTCAGGCTGTCAGCCTTTTCGTCTTTCTGTTGTAAAGCTCCCTAATGACAGACATTGTAAAGATTTTTATTTGTATCCACTTGGTTTCTCCAGAAAATAATCCTTTTCATATACTCTCTAGAGGTGTTATACCAGTTGCTGACACCCTGGAAAGAGGGCAAGGTAAGAGACGTGAAGTGTGACCATCCTGGACTTGGATTTACTTGTTCCTTTTGTTTTCAATTTAGGACCTTCTCTCCCAGCTACATCTGGTTTCCCCACATCTGGAGCCTCTCAATTCTAAACATAATAAAACTCCCATTTCCTGTAGAGATGGGGATGGGATATATCCTTGGCTACACATGGAAGACAAAAAGATTGGAAAAGGCATTGGGGGGTGACATCTAACTGCTCAGTACAGATGTGCAACCTTGGTGGCTGGTGCCGCTGAATCCCAAACCTTCCCGGAGTCCTGGGGGGAAATGAATTTGTTTTCGCTGCTCTCCCCTCTGTCAGCACAAAGATTTCATTTTCCTTGGCTCCTCTGTGTTATTTACCTCTGCTCTGTTTCCTATCTTTGAAACATTTAATTTCTATCTGTGAACACTGCTGATTCCTCTTCTATCTCTTTATCTTTATGGGTTATTATCATTTCAGTTATTTTGCAATTGCATCAATAGAGATTTGAAAGAATAAAGAAATAAATGCATAAGAAATTTAATGTATACCTATGATTTTTTAGATATTTATAATATGTATCTAAATCTTGTTTTAGATTTAGACACATAGACAAAATTATACACCAAATTAAGCAGAGAATACTTATTTTGAAAAAAAAAATCCTGTTCTTTCATAAGTACTTATACAAAGAAAGTCTACAAATTATAAAATGTAAAAGTACAGGTGTATATTCTATGACTAAATGCAATAATAACCAAATCATAACAACCCTACTCGATTGTCAGCAATAGAAATTATTACTAACTCCTCAACTATTATTATTATTAATTTTATTATTACTGCTAGTAAATAACTCCTGAAATAAAAAGTAAATTCAAATAAAAGTTCAAATGAAAAAGAGACACAAACTCCTTAAAAATGAATGCCAGTGAAGACACTGCATGTAAAGATGTATGAGTACTCACGTGAATCTGGATAGTCTTAAATGCAACATGGCAGAAAATAAAGAAGATTGAAAAGTAAAAGAAGCAAACCTAAAACTCAAAAGCTAGATAATAAATGAAAATTAAGCTAACATTCTATGAGCATATTTAATAAAGATAATGGGAACATTCACTAAAGCAGAAATTTTTAAAATGAATGCAACCCCAAAAGCTTGCTTAATTGGGCTAATAAAAAAATAAAACTTTTCACAAGACTAATGAAGAAGAAAGAAGGGACAAAAAATAAACATTAGAAAAAATGGATAGATGCATAGCTACTGACAATATTATGAAAATTTATGAGTAATCTATACACAGCTTTGTGCCAATAAATATAAATATTTCAATCAAATTTTTAAACATAATGTAAATGGTGAATATCATCTCAGGATGAGATGAGCCAGCATAATATACAAATAATCATAGAATAAAATGAAAGGGAGTCACATTATCTTTAAAAATGTATCAAGTTCAGGCACCTTTATGGGTAAGTTCTATCAATCTTTACTGAATAAAGATATATCTTATGAACTGTTTCAGATCATAAAAACAAAAATGTAAAGCTCTTCAACTGATTCTGTGATCCTAGCTTAACCTCACACCCAAAATCAGATGTTGTTGTTGTTCAGTCACTCAGGTGTGTCTGACTCTGCGACCCCATGGACTGCAGCATGCTAGGCTTCCTTGTCCTTTACTATCTCCTGAAGTTTGCTCAAACTCATGTCCATGTAGTCGATGATGCCATCCAACCAACTCATTCTCTGTCACCCCCTTCTCCTCCTGCTCTCAATCTTTCCCAGCATCTGGGTCTTTTCCAGTGAGTCAGTTCTTTGCATCAGGTGGTTTAAGTATTGGAGATTCAGCTTCAGCACCAGTCCTTTCACTGAATAGTCAGGGTTGATTTCCTTTAGGATTGACTGATTTGATCTTCTTGCTCTCCAAGGGACTCAAGAGTCTTCTCCAGCACCACAATTTGAAAGCATCAATTCTTCGGTGCTCAGCCTTCTTTATGATCCAACTCTTACATCTATACATGGCTACTGGATAAACCATAGCATTGAATACATAGATCTTTGTTGCCAAAGTGATGTCTCTGCTTTTTAATTTATATGTGCATGCATGCATGTGCTGTGTTGTGCTTCGTCACTCACTTGTGTCCAACTTTGCAACCCTATGGACTATAGCCTGCCAGGCTCCTCTGTCCATGGGGATTCTCCAGGCAAGAACACTGGAGTGGGTTGCCATGCCCTCCTCCAGGGGATCTTCCTGACCCATGGATTGAACACAAGTCTTGCACATTGCAGGCAGATTCTTTACCATCTGAGCCACCAGGGAACCCTGTATGCATGCATATTTCTCTTCTATTCTTCCCTCCATCATCCTATCAAAATGGGCACTGCCAAGAGGGGGTGGATAGTGAGTCAGAAGGGAAGCACTCTGCAGTACAATTGGTCTCCCGACTCCCCCGAGAGCTCACTAATAAGATGATGCCAAACATTATTGATGGGCACCAGAGAGGAGATGAAGAGGAAGATGGGCCCTCTTCTTTCCCAAAGGGGAATTCAGAGCTGAAAGAGAACAAGGGTGCCTGATGGAACACCTAGCAACTCCCAGGGTCTTGGGAGGATGACTCTTGGCATACCTCTGCAGGTTGGGTCCAAGTTACTAGGTTTTCAGCATCAACAAAGGCTTGGATGGGAGCTAGGGTGCCCTAAACTCAAGGGTCATTCAATGCTCAGGAATAAGCAGGGTTGGGGGAATTTGATGGCCTTAAGAATCAGAGGTCCTTTTTCTCTTCTAGACACAAGGGAGGCAGGATAGCCGCTCTGAATCATAAGTCAGCCAGGCCTCGGTTCAGTTCGGATCTGAGAGTAGCTGAACACAGAGGAGAAGCTCATGCCCTTGGGATGGCTTGAAGCTTCCATAACACCAGCTCTGAACCAATATAGGAGTGGAATAAGTTTCCATTTTCCGGTGCAACCTCAACTGATGCTCTCTGTGACGGTCAGTTTCCTTATCTGTATACTGTAGATGATTTTCATAGCCTGTCTGTGAAAACTGAAAAGCTAAAGTATTCAATGTCCTCAGCAGTTTTTAGCGTATCACTAAATCGTATTCATACATGGCTCAGATGTTAAAGAATCTGCCTGCAATGCAGGAGACTTGGGTTCAATCCCTGGGTTGGAAAGACTTCCTGGAGGAGGGAATGACTACCCAGTATTCTTACCTAGAGAATTTCATGGACTGAGGAACCTGGTGGCTACAGCCTGTGGGGTTACAGAATCAGACATGACTGGGCGACTAACATTTTCTTTCACTTTTAAGCTGTAGATGATTCTCATAGCCTGTCTGGGAAAACTGAAAAGCTAAGGCATTCAATGTGCTTAGCAGTCTTTTAGCATATCACTAAATGGGAAAGACTAGAGATCTCTTCAAGAAAATTAGATATACCGACGGAATATTTCATGCAAAGAAGGGCTCGATAAAGGACAGAAATCGTATGGACCTAACAGAAGCAGAAGATATTAAGAAAAAAAAAAAAGAAGGAAAAAAAAAAGAAAATATTAAGAAGAGGGGCAAGAATACACAGAAGAACTGTACAAAAAAGATCTTCACGACCCAGATAATCACAATGGTGTGATC
The DNA here is from genome assembly GCF_029378745.1 of Bos indicus. Classification (NCBI taxonomy): domain Eukaryota; kingdom Metazoa; phylum Chordata; class Mammalia; order Artiodactyla; family Bovidae; genus Bos; species Bos indicus. The sequence continues at coordinate 42,594,632 of NC_091777.1, forward strand.
ACTGACCTAGAGCCAGACATCCTGGAATGTGAAGTCAAGTGGGCCTTAGAAAGCATCACTACGAACAAAGCTAGTGGAGGTGATGGAATTCCAGTTGAGCTCTTTCAAATCCTGAAAGATGATGCTGTGAAAGTGCTGCACTCAATATGCCAGCAAATTTGGAAAACTCAGCAGTGGCCACAGGACTGGAAAAGGTCAGTTTTCATTCCAATCCTAAAGAAAGGCAATGCCAAAGAATGCTCAAACTACTGCACAATTGCACTCATCTCACACGCTAGTAAAGTAATGCTCAAAATTCTCCAAGCCAGACTTCAGCAATACGTGAACCGTGAACTTCCAGATGTTCAAGCTGGATTTAGAAAAGGCAGAGGAACCAGAGATCAAATTGCCAACATCCACTGGATCATCGAAAAAGCAAGAGAGTTCCAGAAAAACATCTATTTCTGCTTTATTGACTATGCCAAAGCCTTTGACTGTGTGGATCACAATAAACTGTGGAAAATTCTGAAAGAGATGGGAATACCAGACCACCTGATCTGCCTCTTGAGAAATTTGTATGCAGGCCAGGAAGCAACAGTGAGAACTGGACATGGAACAACAGACTGGTTCCAAATAGGAAAAGGAGTACATCGAGGCTGTATATTGTCACCCTGTTTATTTAACTTCTATGCAGAGTATATCATGAGAAATCCTGGGCTGGAAGAAGCACAAGCTGGAATCAAGATTTCCGGGAGAAATATCAATAACCTCAGATATGCAGATGACACCACCCTGATGGCAGAAAGTGAAGAGGAACTCAAAAGCCTCTTGATGAAGGTGAAAGAGGAGAGTAAAAAAGTTGGCTTGAAACTCAACATTCAGAAAACGAAGATCATGGCACCTGGTCCCATCACTTCATGGGAAATAGATGGGGAAACAGTGGAAACAGTGTCAGACTTTATTTTGGGGGGCTCCAAAATCACTGCAGATGGTGACTGCAGCCATGAAATTAAAAGACGCTTACTCCTTGGAAGGACAGTTATGACCAACCTAGATAGCATATTCAAAAGCAGAGACATTATTTTGCCAACAAAGGTTCGTCTAGTCAAGGCTATGGTTTTTCCAGTGGTCATGTATGGATGTGAGAGTTGGACTGTGAAGAAAGCTGAGTGCTGAAGAATTGATGCTTTTGAAGTGTGGTGTTGGAGAAGACTCTTGAGAGTCCCTTGGACTGCAAGGAGATCCAACCAGTCCATTCTGAAGGAGAACAGCCCTGGGTGTTCTTTGGAAGGAATGATGCTAAAGCTGAAACTCCAGTATTTTGGCCACCTCATGCAAAGAGTTGACTCATTGGAAAAGACTCTGATGCTGGGAGGGATTGGGGGCAGGAGGAGGGGACGACAGAGAATGAGATGGCTGGATGGCATTGCTGACTCGATGGACGTGAGTCTGAGTGGACTCCAGGAGTTGGTGATGGACAGGGAGGCCTGGCGTGCTGTGATTCATGGGGTCGCAAAGAGTCGGACACAACTGAGTGACTGAACTGAACTGAACTGAACTGAAATTGTGTTCATGCATGTTAAGGATTATTATTATTGTTATTGTGAATAGCATTAAATCAAAGGATATACTGCAAAGCTATTAGAAACAGAGAAATAAACATAAAGAAACAACATTAGTGCTAGAGTAGAGCTGTATTTTTCTAATTTGAGACCATATTTTATTTGTTCACTTCATGTATCAATGTCACAGAAGTTTATTGATAATATTGATTTAATGTATTAAACTCTACAGAGATAATGCTTGTTTTTTTTTGCTAGTGCCCATTAAATATTTACAATAATAATTACTTGATAGATCTTTAAGATATCTGAATAAACTCTGTGAATACGTTAAAATGGTTGCATTCGCTGATTGCAATGCAAACAAACTATAGGTATACAATATGATTTTAAATAAGAAATTACTTGAAATCTAATAAACAATTTCCATGTAACCCAGTAAAAGATAAACTACAGCTACAAATATAGACTTTGAAAAATAATGAGATAAGCACATAGGAAAACTTATGGGCTGCAGCCAAAGCTGTACTTATTATTACAGTAATAATCTTAGATGTTTTTCTTATTAAACAGGACAAAAATAAAAACATATACTCTGACTATTAAACTTAGTATGTCAGCAGAAAACAAAAAAGCATAAGGAAAGTAGGAGGAAGGAATTAACAGAAATAACAAGCATAAATATGCAGTCAGCAGAATTGCTAAATAAATGAGATTGGGTTCTCTGAAACGACGAATAAAATATTCAAAACCAAGAAATCTAATCAAGGAAAAGTGAGACCAAAATAGGATTGAGAATAAAGACATAATCACAAATATGAAGAGGATTCATAGACTTTAAAGAAATTTCTATGAACAACTCTGCTAAATATGGAAACTGCATAAAATTCATAATGTTCAGGGGAAACACATTTAGATTGGCTTAAGAAAATCTAAAAAATACAAATAAATCAGAGACTCTAAAACAAAATAGAAAAGTTTTGTCAAAGAACTAGCTCTATAAAGATGTTAGGATCAGATCAGAGGATTTTACAGGCAGAGTTTATCAATCCTGTAACAGATAGATAATTTCACTGTAATTTAACTGTTCTAGACAATGGGGAAAAAAGAATTTTTCTCTCTCTGTTCCTCTCACTTTGTCTCTCTTTCTCTCTCTGTCTCCCTCACACACACAGACAAGCATGCTGAAAATTTTAAAACAGGATACATTTCAGAAAAGAGGAAATATGATTTTTTCAATATATATTTGCTTGTGATATGATTAGTTACCTGGAGAAAACAACAGAATCAACTGATAAGTCAACTGGAATTGATGGGAACTGAGTAAGGTAGCATAATATTACATAATAGAAAAATAATCATTATTTGACCAGAAATAACCAGTTGATAAATGCAATAGAAAATGATCCCCATTTATTATAACATTCCCAAACATAAACTGTCTTGAAATAAACCAAATAAATGTATAATACCTATGCTAAGTCGCTTCAGTCGTGTCCGACTCTGTGCAACCCCACAGATGGCAGCCCACCAGGCTCCCCCATCCCTGGGATTCTCCAGGCAAGAACACTGGAGTGGGTTGCCATTTCCTTCTCCAGTGCATGAAAGAGAAAAATGAAAGTGAAGTCGCTTAGTCGTGTCCGACTCTTAGCAACCCCATGGACTGCAGCCTACCAGGCTCCTCTGTCCATGGATCTTCCAGGCAAGAGTACTGGAGTGGGGTGCCATCGCCTTCTCCGGTATAATACCTATAGGATGGGGCAAAAAGTCCTATAGACCTTTACTAAAAAGCAAACCTGAATAGGTAAACTCCTGGTGGGAGAAAGTAGGTGAGTTTTAATCTCGAGGGGAGAGAGGCTGTTGCCAGAACATCAAATGATCTTGAGGAGATAAGCCTTGAAAATGTCTTTTTGAAGTTTCCAAGAGGCATTTTATAAAGACCCTTAATGAGAAATTCCCCTCACCCACAGAAGCCTGAATACATGTAAATGAAGGGAAGTTGGGCCAGGGCCCATCCACACAAGGAAGAAGACTTGGCCTCTGGCAGAGACTAGCTGATAGGCTCACTGGTTGAGATCAGGTAACCTCAAGAAGACTTGAGCAAGTAGGCCACCAGGCTCTTTACTTGGGGGGAGGTCACAGATGTCACTGAGATGCTGGTAAAGGCTGGAGAAGAACTGAGTTCTCTTTGTAAAGGCAACGTGTACATGCATACATTTTTCACCCATCTCAGTGTGTTGCAGACCCTCTGAGGACACTGTTATGGATCTTCTGCATCTGGAGCTTACCTTGACCTCCAGAGGCAGGGGTATACATAGATCACCATCCTAGGTCTCAGACTCCGGAGTCACCCTACAGGTCTGAGAACTTGATGCGTGTTCTCTTCCTGGGAGGGGGATGGTGTTCTGAGCATCCCTTCCACTGCCCGTAGCCTGTCCTTCAGGCTTAAAGTTAAGAGGAGGAGGATGACTTTTCCATGTGTCAAAAATCTCAGAAGACCGTCAACTGTCTTTCCAGGCTTTCCAGACTAACTGATTTGCTGCGTAATTTCTCAGTCTTCACCATAGTTTTTATGGAGCAGATTTTAGCAGTTATACCAAGATGAACTTGGGAAGTTATACCCAGTCTTCATTTTTAACAATCCCCTGCTCGATTTCACAAGCCACCCTAAATAACAATGCCAAGTAAAACCTCTGCACTTGGACTTGAAGGACAGCTTCCAGAGAAATGCCCAGTCCCCACTTGTGGCCAGATTACTAAATGTCTACAGAGAAATTCTGGCCACGCTTGTTTCCATGCAAACAGAGGTTGCACCTCACCCCCACCTTTGCCATCTGCTGGATCCTGCTTACCTCTCTTGGTAGAGTTTTCCTTCTACACTCTACATGCAAATACTCCTTGGATCCAAGGATGCTCAATTCTAATCCAACCCGAAGCTGGGGGTGGGTGTGGAAAAGGCACATTCAGATTTTTTTCTAGGTCTTGTCAGTTTACCTGTGAAGCGAGTTATTTAATTTTATATACTAGCTCAAAGTCACAGTCAGTATCTCAAGGACCTGAGGGGTTTCTCGGAGCCTTCCTAATTTTGTGCAACCAGCCCCTGGCTTCCATCTGCACAAGGTGAGCATCAAGATAAATGAGTGAATAGAGACATGACATCGGAAAGCCCTGAATAGACCCAGTGGTCAGGAGACATTAATCCTGAGGTGTGCCATCTCCTTTCTCCGAGGAGCTAACGCCATCACCCTTCCTGACCACTGCACTTCATTTGTCTGGTTAATCTCCCAGAACTTGGGCCTTACGATTCACCCCAGAAGTGAGTTCTGCTCTGGTGGGCCTTTGCTTCTCTGAGTTTTCAGGATGGCACAGATCACTGATATCTCTTCTCCTTCCTAGACATCAGGCTTCTCTGGAACTGTATGATCCTTCATGTCATCTGGGGTCATCTCTCCCCTATGTTATTTGACCTTAAACAGAACAGTAGCTGAGGTCAATGCCATGTACAAAGGGCCTAATTTAGTAAGCATTCTCTGACACCTACTGCATGCCGAGTTCTAAGCAACATGATGTAGGGATTACAGAGGTGATGAAAACGTGGCGTCTGCCCTCTTGAAGTTTATGCTTGGTTAAGGGAGACCCTAGCTCTTTCACCTGGCAGAACATGTTCTGCAGTTGAGGTTGACACTGGGCAAGCACAGCAGACGGGGGCTTGCTGCAGCAGATGGGATGGCGGGGGGGCACTGAGCAATAGCTGGGACAGGTGATAGACTCGTATCAGGTGAGAGGAATAAGGATGCTCAAAAGTGACAGGAGCAAGGATGCTTGAAACAGCATGTTGGGGAACAGGAGTCTGATGTGAATAAAGCTTCAGATATACGAGAGAAAGAGAATACAGAAAGGTTGTTTCAGCATGTTAAGGATGGGGCTTCCTCTCTTAGAACCGGATAAAGCATCAGGACAGTAGGTGCTGCATTTGCCATCTTGCAAAATCTTAAAGTGTCTGATAATTGGTTGCTTATATAAATGTTGAACCCCTCAACCATCTTGAGAATATATGAAGGCTTAAGAGATAGGTGATAAGGTGAGATCTATTAGTGGATTTCTTTGGAAAGCTTGATGATGCTTGCAATATCCTCCTCTCCCAGCTTCACCAGGAGATGGGAGAGAAATCCTTCAATGGAGTCACTTAAGAAGCTTGGCATGTGGCCTACCACCTGGACACAGGTTTCTGTGTCAACCTGGGAGATTAAGAGGGCAGAGATGAGGGTTGGCTGACTTGGGCAGACTTGGGGTAACCCAGCTCCCCAGAGTCTTCAGGAGTACCTCCCTTGGGCCACACAGGGAAAATGGCAGACTGCAAGATGCAGGCTCCCCTCCCTGGAGACGGACCACCAGAAACTCAGAGAGGCTGAGACAGAGTGTGGCCAGCCAGGGGGCATGCATCATCTACTTGATGGAAAAGTTCTTCAGTGAAGAACTGGCAAAAGCAGCCCTCAAGAGCCAGCGTCACCTTGAACTCTCTGCCAGCCAGGTGAGAGCTTGCTGAGTGCTCAGCTCTCCTCCTCACTCCCCACTGCCCAGGACAGAGAAATGTGGACTTGAAAGTGAGAAGGAAGGTAAGCATGAATGTAGGTTTCTCTGAGAGCCCAATTGCAAAAGGTCTGGGGACAAGTGGGGGTTTGGGACTGGGAGAAGTCAGACTGGTGGTAAAAGTTGGAAATGGATTATCACATGGAGCTGACTTCTTCAGTTACTGAATTCAGATTGTCTTGTAAATTAAAGCTATTGCAAGTTTTTTTTTTTTTTCTTCTGTTCTCAAGGGTGATTTCCCAAGCTTTGTGTAGGGATAAGAAAGGAATAGCCCAGGAAGCAGACATAAAGAGACAGAAGGAAGCAGAATACCAAGGCTTCTACTTGTTCCTGTGTGCTGGATACAGAACTTAGGCCTTGGCTGAAAGTGACGTGAAAGTGTTAATTGATCAGCTGTGTCTGACTCCCCGCGATCCCATGACTGTAGCCTGCCAGGCTCTTCTGTCCGTGGAATTCTTCAGGCAAGAATACTGGACTGGGTTGCCATTTCTTTCTTCAGGAAATCTTCCCAACCCACGGATTGAACCTGGGTCTCCCACATTGCAGGCAGATTTTTACTGTCTGAGCCACCTGTTTCGAATTTGAGAGGGTCTCAAATGCCAAGGGGGGCTATGCAATCTTTTCAGGAGGATCTAAATTTAATGTTTACAAAACCATGAGCACTCAGATGTGCTAAAGACACGTTTCAGCCCATTTGTGGAAAACAGAATAAACTTCTAAATCTCCTTCTGCATTTTAGTAAGAACCTTACAGTAATGGAGAAGTCATTTTTCAATGCAGTTAGGCAGTTTTCTAAATTCTAATCACTGCATAATAGTCTACTTAACCAATTCCTGTTGGATGGACATTAGGTTATTTCCAATTTTTCACCATTATAAACAATGCTATGATGAATATGCTTATGCATAAATCTTTGTGGTTACCTCTGATTACATCCTACCGTGAAAAGAACAGAAGTGGGGTTACTGAATGAATGAAAACATTTAAGGCTTTTGGTACACAATGCCAGTTCTCCCCAGATCTTGTACGAGTTTACAACCCCATGTGTCAGAAGCGGTATATTTTACCTTATCTTCACACTGCCAAACAATGGACATGAAATATCTTAAGATCTTTTCTAATATGATTAAAGATTAATGGTATGTCAAGGTCAATTTATATTCCTTTGAAATCTAGTGAGAATAAATAATATTCTATGTTGACCAAATGTATTTCCTCTTTGATAACTTTTCATGTGTTACTTGTTTTATATTTTGGGGTTCTTTGTCTTATTTTTATCAGTTCATGTGAATACGTGGCATAATAAAAAAATTAATTCTTTGTCTCGTTTGATGCAAATGTCATCTACAGTTAATTTTTTACCTTTCAGTAGTAATTTTATACTTGCATGGTTTACAGCTCATGTAGTTAAGTATATACATTTTTTCCTATATGATTCATTCTCCCAAGGCTTTATAGGTATAGAGGAAAAAATTCCTGTATTATGATTTCAGATAAAAATTATACCTACAGTATTATTAGAACTATTTAACACACACACACACACACACACAGAGCAAGGTAAAAATCGAAGTCCTGATATCAAAACCTAGAACTTTATCAGAATTTTAACAGTAGCTGGAGTTAAGAATTGGATATGTAGATTTTTTCTTTCCTGTTTTTCTATATATCTACTATTTTGTGTAATGGGAGACTTGAATATTATATGTAAACCTTATTCCATAAATTCAGATGTATAAGAAATGTCATATTACTTTCATTAAATCAAAATAAACCTGACTTGAGTTTTCATCCTGCAGGGCTGTTGGGAGATTTTATCTTAACTATTTTGTCTCCACCCCTCTGGACACACTAAAATCCTGAAGGTTCACCTAACAGCCATAAAACAAGGGCTTCTAGTCTTCAGCGGACCCTTGTTCTAAGCCCAGCAGATCAGTACCCAAGCTCTCCAATCCCTACAGAAGGACATCTTCAAATCCTGACCTGGGCACAGGGTCTTTCCCAAGACAGAGAGCGCTGGACAGAGGTTCAGGCTGTGTGCGTGTGCTGGCACACTGCTCTGCGGTGCGCATGCCTGAGGCCCTGCTTCCGTGATCCAGAACCCCAAACCACCACCCTCTTCCAACTCTCCACCATTTGTTTCCTGCCCCTAGCCCTCCCCGCCCTCCTTTCCAAACCATTTGCATCTCTCCTCTTTCCCATTCCCAAGGAGCACAGGCCTTTGGAAAACACAAGTCAGGAAGGGAGTTTGCCTTTAAAGAAAGTCCAGAATGACTCAAGAAGGAACTTAAGCGCCAATGGTCAGGATCTGGATCACTTAATGCCCACTCTCTCTGCCTCTGTCCTTTCTGTAACTGATGCTGCAGCCCTGCTTCCCACCTATCTTCAGCCCTAATGTGCTCTCTTACCCCTGGGCACTCAGAAATACTGCCCCCACCCAGAATATTTTTTTTCCACTGACGTCTCGTTGCCTGACTGCCTTATACCCCCATTTAAGTCTCAGTTCAAAAGAGCCATCTCCCCTGGGAAGCTTCCCCTTCCCTTCAGACCTGGGAGAGCTTCTGCTCTATTTTCTCTCTGTACCCTGCCCTTGGCCATCCAGAAGATCCATCACAGGGTGTAAATAAGCAGACATATTCCTTTATGTCTCTCTCTAGACTGGAAGTCCCATGAGGCAGCAGTCCTGTCTGGAGTGCAAAAGGTGCTCAGTACGTGAACAAATGAATAAAGCCACTGTCCCCACCACTTCCCATCCACCAGCAAGCTCACCACTGGGTAAGGTTGGAAGTATGGAAGTTTTCCTTTGTACATCTTTATCACCCCTGAAGCTTAATGCCATGGAATGTTGCTACCCGTCCGAGCACCTGACTCTCCCTGCAGGTCTGTGGGCTGCTTGAAGGATGTGGCTATGTCTCATTTGTCCTTAACTCCCTAGTGCGCATCCCTGGACATGCCTGCTACACACACACACACACACACACACAGTGTTCTTTTTGCTTTATTTTTAGTTATTAAATCTTTTTTTTTAAGTTCTCCATTCTTCACAGAAAAACTGAAGTTTAATTGCATTGTCAATGTGTATGTGATACAGACATAGATAAGGATAAATATGGGCTTCCCTGGTGGCTCAGCAGTCAAGAATTCACCTGCCAATGCAAGAGATGCGGTTTCAATCCCTGGGTTGGGAAGATCTTGGGAAGGAAATGCCAACCCACTTCAGTATTCTTGCCGGGGAAATCTCATGGACAGAGAAGCCTGGCGCACTTGAGCCCATGAGATCATAAACGGTCAGACGTGACTTGGCAACTAAACAGCAACAAAGCAGATAAATACAGATATAGACTAGTAAAATTCTTATTACGCTCATTTGAAGAAGCAAGTATGAACAGCTATATACCTTTAGGAAAGAGTTAGGAGTAAGGATTTGCAGTACGGATATTAAAATGCATTATAGAGCCACAGTACTTAAAACAATGTGGTCCTGACAAAAGAAATGAACAGATCAATGGATGAGAACTGATGGCCTAGAAACCTTCCCTCATGTATGCAAGCATTTAATTTATGATAGAACAAGCAACTCACCAAAAGGAAAAGATGGATTATTCAATAAGTGACTTTGGAAATTACTGGCTAATTAGGAAAAAACTTTCAAGTCATACCCATACATCTCATTCTATAACAAAACCTATTTTAGATTAATTAACTCATTGCATTTCAAAAATTAGTTGAAAATATAAGAGCAATTAAGTTGAAAGAAATTTCAAAACATAAAGTTAGTCTAAGCAATGAAAAGAGGAAAGATTGATAAAACTTTGCAAACATTACTGGCATTTTATGTGAAAATGTATTACCACCATAAACAAACAAACAAAAAAATAGACAAGGATTTTTAAAAGCACCATAGGTAAGGAATTAATTTCCTTCATGTTTTAAAAATTACTTAAAAATCAATAAAAGAGAAAAAAACTAGTTACGTACCAGGAAACAAAATCTATTAGTGATTCTTCTGGGCTGTGGGAATCTTTACTTTTTATGCTTTTCTTTATTTTATATACCTTGAAATAAGTATGTATTACTTGTATAAGCAGATTACAGATCAACAATATTTTAAAGCACATATTTACTCCAACAGGGTGGGGTGAGGAGAGAGATGCAACGGACATAAGCGTTTACAGAATATTAATGCAAATGGATAATAAACATATAAAATGATCACAATCAGTAATTAAAAAACAATGCAATAACAATTTTTAAATGACAGAGTTTTATAAAAGTGTATATGATTTTATGTGGTGACGGTAATGAGAAATAGTATTTTTTTGTATATGCTGGTTATCTTGTGAATTAAAAAAAAAATCCCTCTGGAAGGCAATTTGTCAATATATATACAAAATATTATTATAAGAGCATATTCCTTGATCTAGTCTCACATCTAGGACTTAACCCTTAAGAGTGAATTAGGCAGGTTCACAGTGACTTCAGTACAAGACAGGATAATACAGAGTCCAGACTGGGATGTTGATGCCCTTCAATCAGTTAACAACTGCTCCTCCATCTGAAACCAGATGATTTCTTTACCTTCCATGACAACCCACCTGGATCTTGGCACCAGGAATGTCTTTATTTTTTAGCCTAAACTTGATAAGTTGTTGTTGTTTAGTTGCTAAGTCTTGTCAGACTCTTTGCGATCCCATGGGCTGTAGCCCACCAGGTTCTCTGTCCACGGTATTTCCTAGGCAAGAATACTGGAGTGGGTTGCCATATCCTTCTCCACTGGATCTTCCTGATTTAGGGATTGAACCTGCATCTCCTGCATTGGCAGGTGGATTTTTTTTAACTGCTGAGCCTTCAAGGAAGCCATACCTTGGACAAATCTCTGGGCCCCGCCACATCTCTTGAGCCTCATTGCACTTGGCCCTGGCATGTTTTGCTACCAGCAGCTCCCTCTATAAATGGGTTAGTCTGTTGCCATGGGGCAGGGATTTGGGAAGCCGTCTTATAGACCTGGAGGAAATTCTAGACTGTGATCTACACTATGTGATCTTGAGCATGTTACTCCTAAAGAAGCACGTATCTTCTATGTGCCAGGCCATGTCAAGATCTGTGCTAACGAGGAAGCCACCTGGGATGGACTTTGTACATTGATCGCTTTAACTCTAAACAGGGATACCATGGTTACTCACCTCCCCACTGCCATCTACCATGAGCTGCATCAAAAGTCGATGTCAATTCTGCTACACATCCTTTGAAGTTCCGTAAACCTGTAAACTATTTTCTTTAGGGTCTCCCAAGTTACGCTGTGAGAACTGCAGATATGAGAACCACGTGGTTTTTGTTTGTTTTACTTTCACCTTTTTCCCTGGCAAACAGCAGCTAAACATCTTGGAAAGTCCTAGTGATCACAGACCCAGCTTGGCCCTACCACGGTCACACTGCTGCAAATTGGCAAAGGCTTTCCTGGAATAGCTCTGACCAGTCATAAAGACAGAAACCCAAGAACCATTCTGGGAATTTCTATTTTGATCAAACCATCCCCATTACCATATGCGGTCATGTCCTTGTTGATCACCATCACCATGTCCTTGTTCATACCTACTTTCCTCTGAATTTCAGAATACTGGGTGCAATTCTTGGGAGTCTTTCCCTAGCTTTTAGGATAGAGACTGACTTTTCATAAAGGCAGGAATGTGCAGACCCCTGACTGCCTGCACCAATGCCCTGCAGCCTCCAGCCTGACATCAGCATACCACATACTCCCACCCCAGGATTTTTGCACAGCATGCTTCTCTCACTCAACCCTCCTTGCCTCATTCCCTTTTCTTAAGTACTAGTGTTTGTTTTCTACTAATCTTATACGTGGCCTCAGAACATTTGTTCCTTAGAGAGGTCATCCTTGACCCCGAGGTTAGACAAGCTTCTCTTAACTTGGTCCCTGTAGAGTTCACACAACTTTTCTATCACAAGCTTCGTATGTTCCAACTAGTATGATTTCCTGATTCTGTGCTTATGTTATGAGATGTTTGATTTTAGGCTTCTATAATGTTAATGTCTTATTCAGGAGGTAAGCTCCACGAGGCCAGGTTCCTATCGAATGAATGGATAAGAGAATAGAAAGAGGCTTGACCAGGACCAGTTCTGGAGCCTGGAAGAGCCAAGTGAGGGCCAAACTGAAATGAGGATGAAGGGCCAGGGTTTGCCCATGGGCTGGTGGAGAGTGCCTCGTATGTGATCTGGACATGTTCCCCTGAATACATGAGGATAGAACAGAGAAAACCATGTGTGCTTCTGGAAAGAGATTTTCCAGAAGAAGTAGAAAATAAAAAATTCTCAGTCCCTGTTCCCACAGCATGTGAACGGTCTCTCTCTCCATCATAAAACATTGATCTATTTTGTGCTCTTTTCTGTGCTTTGCCTTCTCTAGTGAGCACTCTGTATTCTAAATGTTAAAGTTAACCCAATGGCCTTGACTGCTCTCATCTTTAACCAGAAACATAATTGCCTCATTAACCTTTGGGGGGAGGTTTGACTTTGCCCCCCAAAGGTTGGAGGCCCAAGTTTCTGGCCGTGCCCATGGCCTTATCTCAGTTGGTTGGCCAGAATTAATGGGAGATCAGCATGATGGGGCAGAACTCTCATTGGCTGGCTAGGGGAGAAGGCATTATTGATTTCCATGGCAAAATGCTCTAGCTCCTTTGCATTTGGGGGTGTTATTTAAACATTTATGTACTTGTCCTTCTGGCCAGTGAGGAAGCCCATGGGCCCAGGAAATTCAGCCTTCTGGTTTGTGAAGAGGAAGAGTGATTCCTTGTGATATTCCTTCTGGTTAAGCTCATCGTATGAAGACAGAAAATAAAGGGAAAAAATGAGGTGGGTGGCTCCATTGGCTAACACTTTGGTAAAAAGAAGTGGGAGCTATTTTTGTAGCATCCACAGCAAACAAAGCTGGACTTCTACCCCCAATTTCTGAGCAGAGGATCAGCTGGACAAATCCTCCTGAGGGAGTAAGTTGGTCTGATATTAGCAAAATATTCTGGATGATGTGAGATTCCTCAGCCCTTGGAAGGAAGTGGGACAAACCCAGCTGGAACCATGGGGTGTCTGGCTCTCTGTGGAATAATTTACAGAGATTATCTCACTTAATCCTCACACAGAGCTTTCAAGACAGACATGATGAGTCCACTGAGACTAAAAGATAAAACAATCTTCGTTGGTAAGCAAGATACCAGAGACACAAACAATCCTACTTATTCCATTCAAGGTCTGTGCTTGACTCTTGCTAAGACCACTTGATGTAGCTCTGCCATTGGCATCCTTGTGAAACTCGTGGAAGCCACAGACATGCTACTGCTGAGCTTCCCCAGTTATAAAGTGGACATCAGTTCAGTTCAGTCGCTTAGTCGTGTCCTACTCTTTGAGACCCAATGGATTGCAGCATGCCAGGCTTCCCTGTCCATCACCAACTCCCAGAGCTTGCTCAAACTCATGTCCATCATGAAATCCCAATTATAAAATGGACATAAAACCCAACTATGAAGTGGACATAAAAGCATCTCCAAGAAGACGGAGTTTTCTGGAGTTTCTTCTACCATCTAGTTGGTAGTCCTTAAAAAATACCAAGTATAATTAAAAAGCATTTTTAATAGGCAAAGGTCAAATGTGGAAATTTAGATCACATCGTAAAACTTGACAAATCCTCCTGACTTCTATTCCAAGCCCTTCTTCCCGATGCTCAGGCCAAGAGAATCCCATCTTGGCTATGCTGCTGCCACACCATTGGTGAAAACAGCCAGGCATTCGTTCATTCATCCTTCAGGCATTTCCTCAGTGCTTCCTATCAAGGCGCAGGGGCGTCCATCACCGGTTCTGCCTCTTATTGATCCTTGGGTGTGGTGTACCTGTCCAAAGACATGCAAGTGGCCGCATGCTGTATGGACCAGGTGCTCTGGAGCCCAGAGAAGGGCCCTGGCCTTGTTCAGCAAAACTTGCAGCCTTTCTCACAAGACTCCAGGTGTATGGGTGCATAGACTCCCTCACACCTGCTCCCTGGGTTCCAGTCTCCCCTCTGTGAGACGCTATTCCCTCACATCACTGCAGGGTTTCCCTCTGGCTCCTAGGGTGCCATGGAGAGCCGGAGGCATGCCCTTGAGGGATGGGAATATTTTAGGTTGAATAGAACTCATACTGATGGTCTGTGCAGCTGGTTCTCATCTTGGCATGGTCCTGGTGGTCCCCATCTCCCACCGGAAGACTCATGCTTGCCCTGTCAAATATCTGATAGTTTAGCTCAAAACACTTAATATTTTAGGTTTTTCTTTTTTTTCTCCTGTTTAGAGACAGAGAGTTGCATTAATCATAGTCCTTAGCTCAGGGCACTTCATCATGGTCTTCAGTGTTAGGTCTTCTCTCATTTTTATTTTTGTTTTTCCCACAGTGTTTATATAGGAAACTTGAAAGACATTTACAGCCAACACCTGTACACCTTCCGCCTAGATTCTACCTCAGTACATTACTACAGTTTTGTTAATCTCTGTCAATCCAAACGTATCCATCATTGAATATACTTTTGGGGTGCATTTAAAAGTAAACTACAGACTTCAGTACACTTTCCTATAACTACTTCAATATTTACTTAAATATTTGCTTTCAGTTCTTTTGCTCTTTTATTGTAAAATATATATATATACAATGAAATGCATGAGCAATAAATGGATTCATTGTGGGTAAATACATGCACCAGTATATCCCCCTTATCAAGATATAGAACATTATCGTCATTCTAGAAATATCCTTAATTCCCTTTCAATTCATCTTCTACGGCATTCCTTAAAGAAAGCCACTGTTCTGACTTTTTCCCACCATTAATTAGTTTTCCCCGCTCTGGATCTTCAAGCTTCATCTGTGATGTTTTACACGTCAATACTGTGTTCCTTTTTATTTCAGAGTAGAATTCCAGGATATGTATAGTTCATGGAATTCTCCAGGCCAGAATACTGGAGTAGGTAGCCATTCCCTTCTCTAGGGGATCTTGCCAACCCAGCGATCGAACCCAGGTCTCCCGCATTGCAGGTGGATTCTTTACTAGCGGAACTACTAGGGAAGCTTATATGAATATACCCCAGTTTATTTATCCATCTTTTTAGGACATGGCCCCCTTTTAAATCAAGCTTATATGAAGAAGTCTTGGTGTAAACATATGTTTCATTTCTCCTTAATACACACCTAGGAGGGGAACTATCAGGTCACAACCTACGTGTATGCTTAGTTTTATAAGAAAATACCAGAAACTTTTTCCAGAATGTATGTACCATTTTACCTTCCTATCAAAAATTCATGAGAGTTCCGGTTGCTCCATATCCTTGCCAATATTTGGTGGTGTTAGATTTAATCTTGTGTATTCTGACAAGTAATCAGTGATATCTCATGGTAGTTTTAATATGCATTTCTCTAAAAAAGAATGATGTTAGTATTATTTCATACATTTATTGGCCATCATTTGTCTTTGTGAATTATCTGTTTAAAAACTTTGTCCATTTTTAACTGGATTATTTATCCTTTTATTATTGAATTGTGAGAATTCCTCACACTTATCTTTTGTGAAAAATATTTTATATATATATATATATATATATTCCAGTCTGTGGCCTCCCTTTATTAGTGGTTTTTTCTGATGGGCAGATATTTATCATTTTGATGACTGTAAATCGTTATGGCTTCTTTTTTATTGGTTATTGTTCATGGTGTTCTATCAAAGAAATTTTTGCCTATTCTCAGTTCATAAAAATATTCTGTTTCCCTTTAAAACCTTCGTAGTTTTTGTTGGAATGTGTTAAGTCTATAATTGAATTACTTTTGTGTGTGATGTGATGCAGGAATTGGGTCTCACTTTTTCCATATGAATATCCAGATACTCAAGTGCCATTTGTTGAGAGGACTTCCCTTTCCCCATCAAATTGTTTTGGCACCTGTGTCAAAAATCAAACAATCATAGAAGTGTGAATCCATTTCTGGGTTTATCCTCTATCAAAAAAAAAGTATTTTCTTTTATTCCTATTCTCCACCTCCATTTCCTTCCTCCAAAATGAGATTCCATTGCAACGTGTTCACAGCATGCGTTTCATTTGTAAACGTTCTTGTAAAATATGTATTTTTACTTTGTGCATAGGTATTTTTAATTATGCATATAATACCTAGCTCTATGTTTTAATTATATTTATGGTTTACCTTTTAAAAATAAAAAATATATATATATAACATATATATTTTAATGAATTTTTATTAGAGTATAATTGCTTTATAATGCTGTGTTAGTTTCTACTGTACAGTAAAATGCCAGCTGTATATACACATATATCCTCTCCATTTGGACTTCCTTCCCTTTCAGGTCGCCATAGCACATTAAGTAGACTTCCCTGTGCTGTATATATATATATATATGATCTCATTATTTACCTGTTTTATACATAATGTCAATAGTGTACACATGTCAATTCCACTGTTCTAGTTGCTCCCACCCCTCTTTCTCCCTTCATATCATGTATTTGTTCTGTATGTCTGTGTCTCTATTTCTACTTTGCAAAAAGGATCATGTATACCATTTTCATAAATTCCACATATATATTACTACATTAATTGTTGTTCAGTCGCTTAGTCATGTCAGACTCTGTGACCCCATGGACTGCAGCATGCCAGGCTTCCCTGTCCTTCATCATCTCCTGGAGCTTGCTCAAACTTGTGTCCACTGAGTTGGTGATGCCTTCCAGCCGTACATTAATATATGATATTTGCTTTTTTCTTTCTGACTTCCTCTGTATGACACTCTCTAGGTCCATCTATGTATCTACAAATAACTCAGTTTTGCTCCTTGTTATAGCTGAGCAATATCGTATTGTATGTATACATCACATCTTCTTTATCTCCTCCTCTATTGATGGGCATTTAGGTTGATTCCATGTCCTGGCTATTGTAAATAGTGTTGCTATGAATGATGGTGTGCATGTATCCTTTTGAATTATGATTTTCTCTGGGTATAGGCCCAGAAGGGGGATTGCTGGGTAATACAGTAGCTCTATTTTTAGTTTTCTAAGGAACCTGCATGCTGTTCTCCATAGTAGTTGTATCAGCTTACACTCCTACTAACAGTGTGCAAAGGTTCCCTTTTCTCCACATCCTTTCCGTCATTTATTGTTTGTATGTTTTTTGATATGGCCATTCTGACTGGTGTGAGGTTATACCTCATTATAGTTTTGATTTGCATATCTCTAATAATCAGTGATGTTGAGCATCTTTTCATGTGCTTGTTGGACATCTGTTACATATATATTTTTAATGAACCACTGACATTATTGTGAGTGCATCTTACCCATCCAGTTTCAGCAAAACACTCTATTTTGTGTGCTGTGGTATTTTACTTCTCTACTCTCTCAGTGATGGATATCTGCTCATCTTCTATTTTCTACCACCTAATCTGTACTTCAATGGCATTCCCATGCAGTTCCTGGAAATCTGAATGAGAATTTCTTTGTGGTCAAGAAGATTGCATTTTCTAAAAATGGCCACCACAACACATCCCATCTACCCGCTCTTCTATGATGTGATGTTGACCCCTTGGCCACCCTCTTCATTGAGAGCTGGAGTCTGTGTCTTCTTCTCTTGATCCTGGAAGTACCTTTGTAACTTCCTTGAGCACTAGCATAGACTGGAAATGAAGCCATGTAGCATCTGAGGCCAGGCTAGAAAAGTGCCATGCATGTCTTCCCTGACCATTGGCTCTTTGGAACCAGCTACCATGCTGAGCGAGAGCCAAGAAACATGGAGAGATCACATGTCAGAATTCTGCCCAGCAGTCTTGACCAGGACACTAGCTGATGGCCAGGAACAAGTGCCAGGCAAGAGAGTAGGTGTCTGATGGTTCTAGCCCCAAGCTATCAAGTATCCCTCCCATTTACTCCAGCCTTTGAGTCACCTTAGCCAGTGCCACAAAAATTAAAGATGGTTTTCTCAACCAAGACCTGCCGAAATTGAAGATTGGTGAGCAAAATGATGATTTTTTTTAAAGCCACAAAGTCATGCAATGGCTTGTTATGCAGTAAAAAATAGCTGGAGTGTATGGACTCAGTTTATGAATCTTGATTAAATCTTACAGATCATGCCCACAGAAGGCCAGGGTCCTACTCTCCCATTGTCAGCACAAAATGTCCCTCTGTCCTCACATTCCTGCTCCTACTTGGTATTGCCTCTTACTAATGTTTGCCTAACAGTTGCCAAGTAATAGCTCATTAATTTAATTTGTATTTATCTGATTACTAATGACTTTGATCGTTCATTCATATGCTGATTATCTTTTGGTTTCCCCCTTCTATAAATTGCCTGCTCATATGCTTCATTCCTTTTTCTAGTAGGTTGTTATCTTTCTATTTGTTTTGTAGTCTTGATACAAGTCTCTTATCCATGGTAGACACTGCAAATATCTTCTTGTTTCCAGTCATCTGTCTATTAGCTTTGATAGTTATCTCCTATATTTAGCAGACAGAGGATAGTATCAACAAGAGAGATTCCATGAAGAAGGAACCCTATCTGTGCCTAAATTGCCCTAAATACCTCAAAGGAGTTCTCAATAATATTTTCACATTTTCTTGCATTTCTATATAATTTTCCAATTTAAAAAATAGGTGCATATATATGTGTTTGTTTAATCATCAAGATAACCCTGAAAGATAGTTATCATCACTCTCCTTGTCCATTTTACAACCCGATAAATGAAGAGCTAGCTATTTGAAGTGACTTGTCCAAGGTCACACAGCTCTTAAATGTCATTTCAAAAGAACAGGCTGCATTCTCCAGGGGTCCAGTGGAATAGGATGAGTGCAGAGAAAGGACTTTCGCAGAGCTGGGTGATGACCCAGTGCCTTAGGAGAGGAAGTGGCTGCTGAGTGCATCAGAGTGACTCAACCTGAGGGTCAGGTCTCTGGGGACAAGCCCTACCTCAGTGACCAGCTCCATGTCTTGTGAAAGTAACATCTCCCCTTTATGCCTTGATTTCCGCACCTTGAACTCAACAGTGATAATGAAGCTTACCTCTCAAATGAACCATGAAGATTAAAAGAGGTAATAGATGTAAACTGGAAAGTATTTTTATCCTGAAACTATATGGAATCAGTTTACTTGGAGAAAGACTTTAGGTATGTCAGAATTTCAAGCTCAGCTCAAGTCCTAAAAGGCTGTGTGACCTCAGAGAAGCCCCTTTCCCCCTCTGGGACTCGGGTTGCTCCCTAAGACCCTTCCAGCTTAAGGATCATCTTGAACTTGAGATAGAGCCAGAATTTGCCCCCAGGAAAAAGGCAGTTATGTGCCTGTATGTGTGTGTGTGTGTATGTAAGTGTGTGTGTGTGTGTGTGTGTGTGTGTGTGCGCGCGCATGCACTGTGTGTACATGTCTGTGCACATGTACTTGTGCATGTGAGCATGGATGGATTTTTTAGTATGTATAAGTGTGAGCACGTGTTTTTGAACATGTAAATGTGTATAAATGTGAAGAGGGTATTATGTATGGAGTAAAATGCCATTTCTGAGAATCAATATACTTATCCCCTTCCCCTGAATTTCCTTGATTACACTCCCTGGACATTTACAAATCCCTCTTTCACTGTTTTGGGAGTTGGAGGAGGGTACAGAAGGCAGGTAATAAGGGCCGGTGAAATGGAAATGACCAGGGCGGAATGGAAAGGTCAGGCTACATTCTCGCATTCTTTTGTTTTCAATCTTTCAAGATCATATATAAAAAAGAGAATCTGAGGTTGGGCCTAGAGAAGGAGGAGAGAGAGCCAGAAGGACAGGAGCAAACAGAGCCCAGGGCAGAAGTGCCTAAGCTTGAAGGGGTGCACTGCGTGGTCCTTTGTACCCAGCAGTGAGCACTGCCCCTGCTCGCCAAATGCCCCTGAACATCCAGCCTCAGAAGCTACCTAGAGGGGTATTTGGGCTGTGTGTGTAGGGGTATGTGTGTGTGTGTGTGTGGCTTGGTACATGGGGCTGAGCACAGCTGTCTCTGCTGTGAGGAAAGAGTAAGGATGAGGGCTGTCGCCCTAGCCCCGGGTCTCGCCGGTCCAGGCTCTGATGGATATGAGACCATCACTCCCCTCTCCTTCAGCCCCCTGGGGCTCTGCCACTGGCCTGTTCCTGCTGCCACACAACTTCCAGAGCCACCTGGGCCTGGCAGTTTGTCACCACTAAAAGCCTCATATCCTGCCTCCCCCTGCACTATTAATCTTGGAAAAACGCATTGTCAAGACTAATGAAAAAGGGGAAGCCACCAAGGAGAAGGTGTCCACACCTCAGGCTGACAGTTGTCAGGCGAGCTGCGGCGGTATCCTGCTGGGGACAGAGCTGGAGGGACAGAAGCAGTGGGGAGCGCCTGGGGCGGTGGGTGGGCAGTGGGAGCTCGGAACCTGGGCACCGATGAGCCTGCACCTGACGAGAGCAGGTGGCCCGCCGTGTGGCAGAAAGGAGGGCAGAGGACAGGAGTCGTGGGGCCTGGAAAGGACATGGAGCAGCAGGACACTCCCAAGGAGAAGGGCCTCCTGACGAGGCCTTCTCACTGTGACTGAAACATTCTGGAAAAGAAGCCTCTGACAGCTGGCACTGAGCTCCCAAGCCTGCCCGTCTCTGGTCCCTCTGAGGTCACTGGGAGGGGTTAAGATTGAAATCTGATCAGGGGCCATAGGCTGGCAGGCTTCAGGCTTAACCTAGTCCAAAGCTTTCACTTGGTGTATGGAATGTTTAAAAGTCTTTGAATCAGTTATAAAGTTTGAACCTGGGATATTCCATGTAAAGAATCAGATTTGCAATTTCTCTTGAAAAATTTAAGAAGCCTAGCCATTTGGCATAAAAAAGAATGAAATAATGCCATTTGCAGCAACATGGATGGACGTGGAGATTATCATACTAAGTGAAGAAAGTCAGGCAGAGAAAGACAAATACCATATGATACCACTTATATATGGAATCTAAGACGACGATACAAATGAACTTGTTTACAAAACAGAAACAGGCTCACAGACTTAGAAAACAAACTTACCGTTACCAAAGGGGAAAGGTGGGGGGGGGCGGTAAATTAGGAGTTTTGGATTGACATATACACACTGCTGCTGCTGCTGCTGCTGCTAAGTCGCTTCAGTCATGTCCAACTCTGTACGACCCCATGGACGGCAGCCCACCGAGCTCCCCCGTCCCTGGGATTCTCCAGGCAAGAACACTGGAGTGGGTTCATATATACACTACTATATGTAAAATAGATCATCAACAAAGACCCAGTGTATAATATAAAGAACTCTACTGAATACTTGGTAATAATCTATTTGGGAAAAGAATCTGAAAAATAAGTGTGTTAGTCACTCAGTCGTGTCTGACTCTTTGAGACCCCGTGGACTATAGCCTGTCTGGCTCCTCTGTCCATGGGATTCTCCAGGCAAAAATACTGGAGTGGATTTCCATTTCCTTCTTCAGGGGATCTTTCTGACCCAGAGATCGAACCTGGGTTTCCCACTTTTGCACGCAGACTCTTTACTGCCTGACCCACCAGGGAAGAGGCAAAAAAGAATGGATGCATGTATATGTGTACCTGAACCACTTTACTATATATCTGAAACTAACACAACACTGTACATCAACTATACCCCAATATAAAATAAATTAAATTAAAGAAAGGAAATATGGCCATTTGGGATAGATTCTACCATATGGCGGCCATCAGTCACAGCTGCAAGGTCCTGACAGGCAGGCCGAGCTCCCCAGTGACCCTGGACCCAGCAGTCCTTACCACTTCCCTGGTGTCAGCCTCAGCCAGCCTTCTCTCTCTGTTCTTTTTCTGCCTTGTGCTGGTGCCTTGAGAGTAGCTGGAGTTTTGTTACTGTGAAAATCTAGTGGACTATCTTTCAACCTCGCCTTACAACTCTTCTGTCCCATTTCACCCCAGGGCTAGGACTCTCTTCAGCCAGTGATGCTATTCAGAGGCCTCCACTGAAGGTTCAAATGAGCCCAAAGATCAAAAGTTTCATCTCCTACCCCAGCATCCCCCTTGTAATTTGCCCAGGAAGGAGACCAAGGGCATGGAGCACATCCAAGAGTCAGACCGCTGATCCTTTGGCAAGTGGGTCCTGAATATCCCCCATACCCAGATGTATGCTAAGATGTGGCCCCAAGGTGAAAAGGAGAACCCAAGGCCATGAACAAGGTACACCCAAGGCTGTGAGAGAGTGATCAAGCCCAGAGAGGTACAGAGGAAACCGGGGTCAATCAGGAAGGCTTCCTGTAAGAGGAAGATGCAGTGGTTAAGAACATAGGTGTTGAGGATTTGATCTTTCATGACCTTGGGCATGTCATTTAGCCTCTCTAGAACTCAGCTTCCTGTCTGGAAATGAGGCTGATGAAGGTGCCTACACTCTGGCCCATATCTAGACCCACCTGCTACAACTCTGAACTTCTCTGTCTTTCCTCCCTTTAGAGACATGACTTGCTGGAATGAAGTCTTCCCAGGCCTTCTTAGGGCTGGTCCTCTCTGCTCTGTGTGCAGTTTTCAGCTTTAAGGATTCAATATAAGCCATATTGGAGGGGACCAAAAAATACTTTTTGTTTGGCTGAAAGTGGGGGAGCCACTGTGAAAATTACTGTGGAAGTCAAGGCTATTTCTAGGTAGAGGGGATGAAGGAATTAATCAGCAAGATGTTACTTGCAGGTTGAAAAGCAAAATATTCAGCCAAAGTAGTTTTATAATATTTCTTCTACTTCTCTATGCCTGAAAGACCATCCCCTACATTTGGGGTGGAGGTCTGTAGTGCTTGGAGACAAGAACTAGAGAAAGTTTTATTAACCTTGGGCTTCACTGTGGCTCAGATGGTAAAGCATCTGTCTGTAATGTGGGAGACCTGGGTTTGATTCCTGGGTCAGGAAGAGCCCCTGGAGAAGGGAATGGCAACCCACTCTAGTATTCTTGCCTGGAGACTTCCATGGATAGAGGAGCCTGGCAGGCTATATAGTCCATGGGGTTGCAAAGAGTCAGACACGACTGAGTAACTAACACACACTTTACTAACCTTGAACAAGCAAAATCATACCCTAGACCAGGAAAACTGGGCAGCAGAAAATGAGCTAAGGGTCAGAGTGATCTGAACAAGAATTACTAAAGCTGCACTATAATTTTAAAAACATCTATATCATGTAAAAGTGCATCTTAGCTTCTTTGTGAGTCTCACACCCCATTGGCATCTGGGGAGAATTGTATCCTTCCTGCCCACTCCTATGCCCTCCCCATCACCCAGGAGAAGTAGCTACAATGATGAGCAGAGAGAAGGACAGCCCCTAGCCCATGGGGCCTTGGGTGGGGTTTCTGTCTTTAGAGCCTCTTTAGGTCCTCTGTATGGCTGGAAGGGTCCCATTTTCCTCATAGGAGTAAGGAGGAAAGTATCATTTAGTCCCTGGCTGGCTTCTGATATTGGATCAATCAGACAGCATCCTCTGAAAGTCTGAGCAGTCCTCAGACACAGGCACGTGTATTTTAACATCCGGAGGCAAACCCACTGGTGTCGTTTCCCCAGCTTCTCTGCGTCTGCCCTTTGCACGAGCACAGAGGAATCTTCCATTTCAGTGACCTTCTCCACCCATATTTCATGACTTGGTGACAGTCTTCTCCTTTGAGTTTTGAGCTGTGGCCACATCTCCACCCTCAGTATCCATTGTACCTCTACTGCAAGCTCTTTGCAACTTTCTGGTGAGTTGGGGGCTGGTCAGACAGAAGAGGCTGTGACAAAATCAATCACTTTTTTTCCCTATTACCTACTGAGATCCTGGCTCTGTGAGGTTTCTTCTGCTTGGTGGATTTTCCCCAAAAGCCAGGAGCATTGACACTTCATTTCCTCCTCTTAAGGAATTTTTTGCCAAAAGCCGAGTGGTCTCATTGTTTGGTGCTGTCCATGCTTGCAGTCAGGCTATCTCCTACCCATATGCACATGCCCAGAGTGCTGGGACAGGGTGGGCACAGAAAAGGAGTTCAGTGGCTGCTTGCAAAAAGGATGCAAGAGTTGCAGAGACACCCCTAGACCTGCGCTACATGTGTGTATGGAGACTGGGCCATTTGCACAGAGGTCACAGTTGGGAGAAGGTGAGAGTATGACCCGCACAGAATGCACTTTGGCACCCTTGAATCCCCCCACCAGACTCATCTGTGCTATAATTTAGCTGCTTCAGTGTTTTAGTCACTCTACCAGGGCTGTGAAACACAAGAAAGAAAAGAAGGAAGGGAGGAAAGGAGAAAGAAAAAAAGATTTCTTTCAAATTAATTAATTACTTTTTTTTTTTTCTTATTGCAATAGAGTGGGAATACAATATTATGTCAGTTTCAGGTGCCAAGACTTCTTTTGAATAATATAGAGAGACCCGAGTGGTGTGTGAAATCCAAATATGTATTTTTAAAAACACAGAAAGGAAGACCATCACAGGTTTGTTGGCAAATTTGCTGTTCCATTCAAGCCCCGTCCCTGGTGTCCATCACCCTGAAGTCAGGATGCCTCACCTGGGAGCAGCCAGGGGAAATCTCTACCACGGTTATTGTGAGAGCCTTGGGATAGGCATTAGCAGAAGCCATCCTTTTGTGCCCTGTTTTCTGTAGAGGAACATGGACCCCTCTGGGTAACCCGGGGTTGTGACTCGTACGACCCAGCTCTTAAATTCTCTCACTCTTCCTCCCCTTTGTTGCCTCCCAGAGTTAAAAATCCCTCTGCACAGTTCTACCCAGGTGGGCTGTGTCCGTCTGTCGTTCTTACAGGTTTCACACTCTGTTGTCTTCAGCTGTTCGGGGGAGCCCCTTGCCGCATGAGGCGGACTCCGGAGAGCTGCGTGTGGCGAGGGTAGACAAAGGTGCGTGGTGGTTTCCTTAGTAACCTGAGCTCAGGGAGAGAGTCTAGGAGCACAGGGCTCTCATGGGTGGGTTGGGACTGGCCTCTTTATCTGGGTTCTGGGATGGATGCTGGCCTGACCACGCCCAGGAAAATCTCACAGAGCGGTAGTTTGAGTGACGTCAACACCATCTCTGTGGAGAGACAGGAGCTCTACTCTGTGTCTGCAACTACGAGGACTGTTGGCCTCAGTCAAATCAGAGGAAAAAAACACCCTGTCAGTCTGGCCATCGACCATCATTTAAGCATCTCAAACACCTCCTCCCCTCAATGTGCACCTCACATCGGCTCCATCCAAGGACAAAGGCCCCCAGAGCCTCTTTAGAGCCTGGTGTTTAATGACTGTGGCTCTCAACCTGGAGGAGCATGCACCAACATCCCGTGGAGGGCCGACACCACACCCAGGGCTCCAGATTCAAGAGGTCAAGGGGGGTTGAGAATTTGCATTTCTAAGTAGGACCCGAGTGATGTTGACACCGATCACCTGGTGCGGGTGCCACAGTCGCCATGGTCTGAGATAACTGGTCTTGCTGAAAGTCATACATTCTGGGCCAGGCCAGACATTCCATGCTCTTCCTTCTCCGCCTGTTTTCCCCTCTCTGCAGAGTCAGGTCACCTGCACAGAGTCTTTTTGGAGGGAAGGTACTACACATGCTTTCCTTGTTCTCCATCGGCTCCTCTCTCTTCCCTGATCATACGTCTTGCTCTTTGGCTATTTGGTCCTCTGAACAAGTGTACTCATTCAGGAGATGGTGTGTACATTCCACAAGCATCTTCTGCTGACTCCTCTGTCTAAAGAGCTCTCAAGGGAGGTGATTGGAAAAGGTTTGAAAGTGTCAGTTGCTCAGTCGTGTCCTGCTCTTTGCCACCCCATGGACTGTAGCCCACCAGGCTCCTCTGTCCATGGGGATTCTCCAGGCAAGAATACTGGAATGGATTGCCATTCCCTTCTCCAGGGGATCTTCCCAACCCAGGGATTGAACCTGGGTCTTCAGCATCGCAGGCAGGTCTTTATCATCTGAGCCACAGGGGAAGCCCTGGAAAAGATTTGGATGATTCAAAATAAGGTGTCTGGGTGAATTGCCCTGGTCACTTGGACCAGGACAATGGGCTAAGGCCTAGAACAGGGACCCTGAGATGCAGGATGAGCTGCAGGAGCACACCAGGGCTGGGGGGGTGGGGGATAGGGCACAGACGCAGGAGCTAGAGCAAGAGACACAAGCAAGGGGTTAGAGTTCAAGGTCAACTGTGAAGGGAAACTCAGCACAGTCAGTATTGCCACTCAACCATCTCTTAGGATCAGCCACTTTAAGATCTGAGGACCCTTTACAATCGCATCCCCCGTTACAGGCATACGCCCATCTCCTGAACAGTGCAGCATCAGCCACTCTGCTGAATTCTAAGTTTTTGCTTTTCATTTCTTAAAAATATTTTTTTTTTCTGTAAGTCATGTGGATAACTGAATTCTCATAGTTTCTTCCTGCATAGGATACAGTGCAACTAAATTCACCTTTGGGGAGATGATCATACAGATAATAAATTGTGCAAGCCTGGAAATTTTGAGCATGAAAGGGAGCACATTTGTAACTATGGGACAACAGGAAAATCTGATTCTGTGCCAGGTTAGCCAAGACTCCTGGTTATTCCTCTCTAGGAGCTGATGGTGACCAGAGAGATGCTGTGGTACACATTGTCCAAGTCCTCCAAGAGAATGAGGGAGAGGAAGAGGGGTGGGGTAGAGAGGCCCACCACCACTGACAGGGCCGGTCACATGATGCAAAGCAAGACCCAAGATCCCCAACCACACAGACCAGGAGAGACCAGGGCTGTAGTTCATAGACTGATAGCATGACTAAGCTGGAGAACGCTTCTGGAAAGGTGGGGTGCTCCTGGTGTTTTTGCCGTCTCTGCAAGGAACTGTTCTACGACTTTGGGAACTCTCTTCACCTCTCTGGGGTGAGTCTCCTCACCCATAAATGGGAGTGCTGGTTCTCTGATAGCTTGAGGGTGTTAGAGCATTGTGCTCATATGCTGTACTTCAATAGCACAGCACTGGTTTGATTTAGAAAGGAGTTGGCCAACTGTCCTGTGGTCAGTATGACCCACCACTTGCTTTTGTCAGTAAAGTTTTATTGAAACATGGCCATGCTCTTTACGTATTGGGTATGACTGCTTTCATGCTAGTAATGGTTAAGTTGAGTCATTGTGACACAGACCTTATGCCACATAAAGATAAAATATTTACTATCTGGCTCTTTGCACAAAAGCTTTGCCAGTTTTTGCTTTAAAAGAAAGACAGACAATGATAAATCAGACTGTAAAGAATTTAAGACTCAAGAGGATTCATGTTGAAATGGGAAGCTGACTCAGTCCTGATGACCCTCTGGCATTTCCTGATGATAAAAAAGACATTTTGGGGAAATTTTTCAAAACTTTTCTTTTGTTAACTTTTATTAGGAAAAAGAAAAGTGTCTGTGATTTTGCCCACCAGAGACTTCCACTGTCAACAAATTTCTTATTTTACAAAATTGCAATTTATTTTATAAAATTGAAATCACAAAATTTTGTATCTTGCTTTTCACATGTTATATAACATGAATGTCTTCCTTTTGATCAAAATGTCTTCTTTATTGGCAAGATTGATGCCTATATAATATTCTGTTTGGGGGTTTATCCTGATACTAACAGCTGACTCATTGGAAAACACTCTGACGCTGGGAAAGATTGAAGGCAGAGGAGAAGATGATGGCAGAAGATAAGGCATCACTGACTCAATGGACATGAACTTGGGCACACTCTGGGAGATGGCAAGGGACAGGGAAGCCTGGCACGCTGCAGTCCATGGGGTCACGAAGAGAAGGACATGACTTGGCGACTGAACAACATGGCTCACTTACTCATTCGCGTGTTGTTCAACATTAAGTCTTTTACTTTTCTACTTGTTGCTGTGTTTGTGAATGGAGAACATCACTGTGCTCAATGCAAGCTGTTTCCTTAGGAGAAATTTCTGAAAAAGACATCACTCGGTCAATGAAACAACTATCTTTTAACCCCATTGCTCAATTTATTGAAGAGGAAAAATCACAAAGTGGGCTTGAGGCTGGCTTCTGCCGTCTTGTCACTCTGGGAACCTCCAGCGAAGATCACAGCAAGCACCAGGGAAGGTGGGGGCCCTGCTTTCTGTACACCATGGTGTTTTTCCTGCATGCTGGACAGAAAATGCTCAGGCCTCCAGAACAAAATCAGAAGACCAGCCAGAAACGAACAACATGTATGGGTTCACACACCAAGGCAAACCTTTAACCCCTGTGGTGGGAGGTCAGAAACCTGGAAACCCAGGGGCCCCAACATTGACTTAGTGGCCCATCGTGGAGGCTGTGGGTCTTCCGCCTGCTTCCTGAACATCTCCCCAGAGTCAGAAGGCACACATCCTTAAGCCTAATGGGGTAAATGCTTATTACACTCTGAGCTCATTTGTAGCAGAAGGCACCTACTACAATCCCACTCCTCATGCAAAATTGCCAATTTATGGCAATATTCCTTGTTTGGAAAACAAGAGTATCCAAACACTATAATTACAACGCGCGCCAGCAGCCGAGAGTTCCTGCATTAATGCAAAGGCTCCAGATACATTCGTCAAATAGAGTTTTTTTTCTCTTTGCCTTCTTCTCTGGGTACTTTTAAGTTCAGGGACAGAGAACATGTCTTCATTAGAAACATTAACATTCACAGGCTGTAGTAAATTTTGACAGTGAAAAGGTCTCTGTAACCTTTAGTTGTGCAGAAATTTACTTCCCAAGAAAATTACATCTGGCACTGTCTTAATTAATGCTAGCTTTCTTTTCTGAAAATTGTGGGCTTGTCAGTAAAAAAGGCAGAAAAACCTGAATTTAAAAGGCTGGACACAAAAGACGCCGAGAAATAAAGCTCTGTGAGATTTCATAATATTGCTCTGTTTTTGTTCTACAGTAAGGAGATGAAAAGATCTCATTTGATTTTGCCAAATGCAGCAACATACATGTAATGTAGAATTGATTTGCATTTTCTCTCTTTTGTCTCTGAGTTTTATCATGTAAAGCGTGCTTGGGAAGGTATTCTATTTTAAAAGCAATAGGTCAAATAAAATCTATACCTACGAGGAAGAAAAATAATGTATGACTTCATTTTTTTAGCCTTTCTCTAACTGCTCATATTAATCGTAGCTAACAGGAAGAACCATAGCTGTGTTTTCTCATGTGAATTTTGGTGATCTGACATTACCTTTTCCTGGTTTGAAGTGAGTTCTAAATATGATGGAAGAGTGTGGCTTCACATTGGGATATTTCTATTTTACGTGGCTCAGACTTCTATTTTGACAGCAAGATGCTCATGCTTTCCTTGGGGCTTAGGGATTCATTTTTAGGTTCCTGTTTTCCCCCTTATTTGGCTTTGCATTTTGATGATCCAACATTTCCTTTCTACAGTTCAAGGAAGATGTCTCACACACTCAGTCCCAGGGACACATGCTTTGCATCACAGGGACATGAAAAATACTTTTAAAACTGTCTTAGTTTTGCTGCATGCGGAGGAGGTAAGTGCAGGACTGAAAGAAGGCAGAGAGCCTTAAAGAAGCTCTATCACGGTCAAGACTCTGATTTGTCATCAGAGAGAGAAGGTGACTTATCCCAAATTGCAAGCAGAGCCGGGCTCACATCCCAGCCTCTGGGGCTGTGTCCTCTCGGACAAGATTCCTGGAAAACTCTCACCTGTCACCTGTGGGACAAAGTCTCAGGGAATAGTGATGTGATCAGTGTGCTTGATTTTGATCCATTGCCTCTAAAACAGTGGTACAGGATTACTGTGGGGACCTGAGGGGTTTTGGTGGTACTCAGCCTATGCTGTATCACAGCAAGTTGCCTGGAAAGCAAGGGGTCCCCTCTGTGGGTCCCTCAGTCCATCCAGGGTCAGGGAGGAAGGCTCCCTTTGGCTCCAGCACATCTTGAATGCCTCCATGACACGAGATAATATTCCCTTTTAACAGAGAGAGTAGGCCTCAGGCTTCGTCAAACCTTCATATTGAGCTGGAATTTAATTACATGGTTTTGTTTCCATTATACTTTTTTTTAATGGTTATTTCATATTTATGGTAAGTGCTATTAGTTTTCTATTCATGGTAATGATATAAAGCTTCCTTTAAAAATTAAATCTGTTTAAGTTAAGACAAAGAAAAAAAAAAGAATGGCTATAAATTAAATAAAAATATGACGTAAAATAGATTACCAGTGGTTCTAGGGTGTGGCCAGAAATGGTGGTAAATGAGAGTTTGAAGTTCAAGTTTGGCATAAGTTGCTTTAGGAGAGAGAGTGCAGCGGGAGAGGCTGGTTCGGAGACGTTCTGTTTGGGGCCCCAGGATTTTCCTGAGCTGTCCAGGACTCTTTCCACGAAGGTACCCATTACACATAATCTACTTGTGTTTATCAAATGATTAGTTGGCGCCTCTCCCTCCTTTAATAATTCACCATAAAGCGTGTTGGAGAGATGCCCCCCTCTCTACACTTAACAGATTCTCCTGCTGCTCCCTGACAGCCTGATAGGAGGCAATATTTTAAGATAAAAGGATTATTAAAATAGTACATGTGCTGGAGTAACACTCCAATGTGTTTCTTTATCGGAGTTGCTGTCGAGTATCTTATAATTTAATAAATTATAACATATTTACAAATAACACCTCGGGTTAATGTCCTCACACATTTTTCACAACTTTGCATCATGTACTGAGCGAGTGGAAAAGTTGGAGAAAAGAGGTCTGAAAAGCAACAAGAAAAGGCCGGGAGCTCAGAGGAGCTGGATGGGAGTGAGTTTCCCCTGGGAAAGACGGCAGCTTGTCCAGATTGCTCATGGGCGGTGGTGGGGGTGGAGGTGGGAACCTAAGGGGACCAGGAGGGTACAGGGGCCACAGAGGAACCATGGGCTTGAGGGCAGATCCATGGGGGATCCATGGGGTCATTGGGATCCATGCTGGTCAATGGGGTCCATGTGGAGCCACAGGGTCGTGGGTCTGTGGGAAGCAGTAGCAGATTGTTAGGTATTATAGGTGTGCATGGGGGCAGAGGGGGAGTCTGTGTAGGGATCTGGGGTCACGGGTAGCCATGGCTGTGGGGAAGGGGAGACTCTGCCGGGGTCCAGCTGATCACACCTGTAGCTAACCTGCTCAGGGGGTCCAGACGCCTCATGTGCCCTCCAGGCCTCCAGCACCCCCGGCTGCCAGCTCGCTGTCTGTCTCATTATGCCCTACCTGCCTGGCTGGGAACTGCTTAGAAAATTAAATACTGTCAATTTGAAAAATTAGAGATAAAACCAGAAGAGAGAAAAATCTGAAGATCTGAGACGAGCCAATTACTAATGTGAGACTTGGCTGTGAACGTTCTGGAAGAGAGGAACTTCTGGCCAGCGTATCTCAAACTTGAGTGTGCAGAGCAGGGTTCGGTGGGGCTGCAGGGTCCCTGAGATTCTGCACTTTCTATGTGAGAGACAACTGAGGCATGTCAGTGCTCCGAGCTTGCCCAAGGGTGCCGGCCAACCCACAGTGGGAGATGAGCTTAGTCCTGGAAGCAAAGAGCCTGAAGCTCAGGCTGTGGACCCCAGCCAGAGGGAACCAAAGCTCTGATGTCACAAAAGGTTGGAGCCCAAGGGGTGCTAGGCCACAGGGAAAGATGCTGCAAGCTCTCATCCCCATCCCTCCCACCCCAAAGCCTTAGTTTCCCCAGTAAGCAAGAAACTTATGGGGCTAACCTGGTTTCCTATATAGACAGAACGGCTTCAATATGCTTAGACGTATCAGGCTTGGTGTGGACTGAGGGAGCTCCTGCCCCCAAATCCCTTCTCTATTTCCTGGCAAGTCCCCCTTCCTGGAATGCCACCATTAGTATGGCATTACTTTGGGGACAAAGGGGCTCACTTACAAAGTGTACCCCTGCAGAGAGAGGCCTAAGGATCTCCCTTCAGATCGTGCTGTCTCAGAGCAGGGCAGGTGGAGGGAGACTGCTGGGAGAACAGTCAGAGCACATGCCGCCCTCTCCCCCAGGCCACCCCGTGAGCCCTGCCCTGCAAACATGAAGGCCTGCTCTTCCCAGTGAGGAAACCCTGCATGCAGCCTCAACCTCAGTCCACTGTGCTTGTCCGAGAGATGCGAAGGCTTGAGGGATGCTCAGAGCTGGCACCTCTGGGAGTCGCAGGGCCTGAGAGTGTGTGTTTTCCAAGCAGTGTCCTCTGGTCCCTTTGCAGAGACTGTCATTTCTCTGTGATGATGCAAAGTGTACCATCCTTTGGTTCTCTGCAGTTTCCTCTCAGTCCAGTCTCCAGGAGCAAAGATGGTCCTGGGAGTTGCCAACACCAACATGGACTCATGGGGGTCATGACTACCCGCTGGGACCAGGCGTGCTCCCTCCTTCTGTGTATCCCCTGAAGGCTCTCTGGAACCCCTGCCTGGCAGTGCATCCAGCAGAGGGCCCCATGGATGCTCTTGGCTGCTAGGGACCCCTGGAATCTGGGACCTGGAAAGTCCCCTTTAGATCAAATGAATGAAAGGCTTTTAACTGGAGATCCGTGGACTTCCAGGCACAGGTGGATGAATTTTGAGAGGCACTGTGGGTCCACCACACTGACGTGAATTATTGTGGGCACTCGTGCGTGTCCATTTTTATAACATTCTCTAAAGGGCTTTTGATGCTCAAACAAATAACACAAAACCAAACCCCTTTACTTGCAGATTCTTAAGCTGAAGGCTGCAGAGGGAGTCTGGGTTCCTAGGGCAGGACTCCTTGGAACCTTCCTCCTCCACGCCAACCTCACCCTCAAGCCTCTTTTCAGAGGCATGCCGATTGTCTGGAAAGAAAGAAGTAAGTCTGCTTCCTCCTTGGGGCTCCCTAGTGAGACAGGAATCCCAGCCCAGGGACCAGACCTGCCACTCAAGCAAGGGCTCTCCAAATTCAGCCTGGCCTTGGGTTGCCTTCCACCCCCCCACCCCCCTGCCCCACACTGCCATCAATGTTCCATCCATCCCAGACTCGACTGCTTTCAGGGAGGCCAGTCCTGGAGGGCTCCCCGGCCCCCACATCCCACACCAGTGCGTTCAGCCTCACACACAGGGAGCACATCATTTCTGCCCTGCGCCAAGCTGCTCGGAGGGCCGGAGGGGAACAATATATTACTGCTCTCTTTGCCTAACAATTGGTAACACATGACACTTGTATTTGCCCCAAGATAATGTACAAATATGTTTTACAGGGTTTCCTAATGATAATCATGATATTTCATTCTTCTTGCCCTTCTAATAACGATAACAGTCTAGCATTATTATTTTTTTTTAACTGTTCGCAGTGAGTGTGACATTCAGTTCAGAGAATCGAATGTCAGCAAGAAATCCATATGCACTCCCTGAAGCTGGGAGAAGCCCCTTCCATTTATTTTTAGGTTGCCAGAGAATGAAGCGCTCTCACCTTATTATTATTTTTTTTTTCCTCCTGAGAAAGGTGTTTGGCATTCAGCGCCTCTCTGATGTTTATGTAATCGGGCCTGAGGTTTAGTCAATCAAGACCTTTTTGTAAGCCATCCTAATCAGAGGGTGGTGGCTTGATAGAGAAAGGGCTGAGGGCATCTCTGGGTGCGGGCCGTGGTGGGAGCAGAATTCCCACCTCAGAAGAAAGGCTCCTTTAATGGCCTGAGCTCTCAGCAAAAGAATCAACTAATTAGTAGGTAAAGCAAACATTTTAAAGTTCCACATTGACAGAGATGCTAGGTAGAAATTGTCCCCTCCCCTTCCTGGGGGGAACCGCCCCCGCCCCTCGCCCATGACAGTATGTTTGTTCTGCCATATCCTCCACTTTTATGGAAGCTTATTTTCAGGGATAAACACCCAAGGAACAGTGTATACATTCTACTATTAGTAAACAGCCATTCCAGGTGTGTTAAATTCTGCTTTTTGTTCACCAGAAGCTACACATGAGAAATAAGGATTGATCAAAAACCAGGAAAGAAAAATAGAAACACACCACGGTAAAACTGAATTTTTTAAGTGGTGGAGCTGGGATTTGTCGTTGCTGTTATTTTTTGGATATTTGTTTATTTGATTGCATTGAGTCTTAGTTGGGGCATGCAGGATCTTTGATCTTCCTTGCATCATGTGAGATCTTTAGTTGCAGCTTAGGGAGAACACTTAGCCACTGCATGAGGGATTTAGTTCCCCAATCAGGGATTGGACCTGGGCCTCCTGCATTGGAAATGCAGAATCTTAGCCACTGGGCCACCAGGGAAGTCCCAATAAAATTGATTATGATAGAAGCTAAAGTTAGAAGAATACTCCTCATCTCCATCATCAAATTGCTTAGTCTTAAAGCATAATTATTCAGATTAAGCTATTTTGAGATAATGACTTTTTTTTCTTTTCTTTTTTTGAAGTGGCCAAACTTTGAGTTAAGTGTTCTTTTGGTCAACAGGTGGTAAGGTTCTAGCACACACTGAAGCCCTCCATGGCCGCCCAAGCGGTGGCAGCTGGTGGCAGCTCTCCTGGTCTGCACAAAAGCCTTGGATCCGATTATTTAGGGAGCCGAGTATTTTTGTTGATGAGCAAAATGAAATCCTCTGAAAGCAAAATCAATCCCTTGCAGAGACCCCAGAGCATTGATCCTGGTGCCCATTGACAGGCTTGGGCTGTTGAGCTATTTGGAATGACCACACAAAATGAGCAAGTTGTTACAGTTTTAGAGTTTTGGTATCTATTGGCAACCCCTGCACTCATATGATTAATCACACATTCAAAATGTGCGCGCTGTGGAAATTGACTGCAACGCAGCAGAAACAAAGTTTTCAGTTATCCTCGTATAATAAATTGAAGCTATATCCCTAAGCAGAATTGTCTTCAGGATTCCAATTTGCCTTGTTAAAAGTGTTGTTTATACAGTAGTTAGCAAAAACGCAAGTAATTACATACAGAATTCATTCTAAGCAATTCTTTATTTTCCCCCATCCTTTATTGGTTTTCCATCTTCATTACCCAATATTTTTTAGTCGATCTCAGCAGAAACTGGACGGGTGAGATGTGGCCAGGCCATGAGGCTTGGTGACTTTCCTGATTCAGAGAGAGCATCTGGTCAAGGGGACAAGGCCGGTGAGACTCACACAGCGGCTGGAGGCCTTCTGCCAGCTACAGGGCTGCGCTGACAAGGAGGAGGCAGAAGCAGCGTGCGTGTGGTATTGCATTTCATAAAACAACATTTACCTCTGGAGAAGGTTTCTACGGATTTATTTATTTATTTTTGAGCAGGAGCACAGTTTTGTATACGCGGAGTGGTGTGGCTGGCCACATCTGTTTCGGTTGCTGTAACCGGTGGGACTTTATTTCATAAATATCATCTGAGCCGGGAATACAGCTTTTGGAATGCAAATTATGTTTAAGTGAGTAAACATTTCGGTGGCTGGGGGCCCGGAGCGTAGGAAGGGAGAGGGGCAGAGGGGGAGAGTTGCGGCTCATGAACTGGGTCCAGGTGGAAGGCGGGCCGGGGTTGGAAGGTTCCAGCTGGGGAGGGAAGGGGACAGGAGCAGCCCCGAGGGGAAGCCCTCCCAGAAAACCCCCAGCTTCCCAGAGGCTCCTGCTCACTCTCCCCAGAACAGAGACCTCATCCATATCTATCAGGAGAGGCCTAATTATAGAGCTCGGAGATTTTAATGGCACAGGGAAATTTAAATGCAGTGGAAAATATGAATATTCCTAAGCCAGCAGTCAAAATACAAAATGATTGGCTTCAGAATCAATGAATTATAATTTCAGAGCGCGTCCTCAAAGGTGGAGCCTGTGGTTCCCAGGAAGAGTTCTGTGCACGCGGGTGTGTTTTAATGAACTTCACTTCTGGCTTTTGCTCTGGCAGGGTCCTGTTTCCTCAGTGCTGCCGCCTCTGCCAGCACCCAGCTGCTCCAGGCAGATAGCCGGGGACAACATCGTGGGGTCCTGGCGGGTGAGCGGGCAGCCAGCACCTGGCAGGTACTCTTGGATCCTGGCTCCTCTTCTGCGGAGCCTGTGCAGCAGGGTACCAAATGCTGGAATGCTGGGGGAGTAGGTTATTTGTCTGCATCCTCCCCTCAAAAAGCTGTATCCTTCTCCTGCAACTGATTCCCACATCTTCAGTTCTTTTAACTGGAGCTTTTCCCCTAGGCATGGCCAGGGGGTCCTTTGGGGAACTCGTTCTTCCCAGCCCCAGGCACCCTGTCCACCAGGTTTCTTTTGCTCCCGAGAGCATCCCTATATCTTTACCTGTGGAGGAGGTAAGGATGTGGCCCAGCTGCTGTCCATGCAGCCCTCAAACTGGAGAGTCATCCCATAAATCCTGTTTTATTTTATGGACAAATAAATGCTGAGGTAAAATATTCCAGGACCGTAGC
Source organism: Bos indicus (assembly GCF_029378745.1). Classification (NCBI taxonomy): domain Eukaryota; kingdom Metazoa; phylum Chordata; class Mammalia; order Artiodactyla; family Bovidae; genus Bos; species Bos indicus. The sequence goes on from NC_091777.1 coordinate 42,631,115, forward strand.
TTGAATACTTGCCATAGCAGCGGTGCTGTAATAACCACGGTGACATTAATTTACTGCATTGTGCCGTGGGAAGAAGGAGGGAGAGGGGCATTAAAAGAGAAAAATGACTTGCCTTCGAATTTATTGGGATTGGCCTCCCTCATTTTCAGCCATCATTAGTTGATTAGGCCCTGATGACAGTGTGGACAATTGTCCTGGAAGAGTTGGCGACGAGACGCCCTAAAGGTACGCTGTTAATTGAGATGATGTTCATCCTGTAGTTACTGAACAGAGCTGCAGATGGTGAGATTGGCGGTGAGTGTGATGGCACAGAGCTGTGGATGCTCAGTGTCCGGGGAGTATAGGCCGGGGGCGGGAGGGCCTGGATCCATCCCAGCCCTTGAGACCACGCCCCTAGCATCCTGGTCACTTCCTCTCTTTTGTAAACTTTGCAGATAGACCTGTCAAGAGGGGAAAAAGTGAGCTTGCCTTTCATCCCAGGAGCAGCTACAACCACTGAAGGTCCCTCCTATCCCTGGGCTTTGAAGACTGAGGTTCCTCCTGCCACCTCTTTCTCCCTGCCCGCCCCCCACTGCCAGGCATAGATGAAGTCTGGCAAGTGTAATCCCAGAAGGTTCTTGAACCTGAGCTGAGAGCAGGACCTGTTAGCTTCCCAGGCAGCCAGATTCCACTACCGTCGGTGCTGTCGTTTTCTTACTGGAACAGAGAGTGGGTTCCATCAGCATATCTGTTCACATAGAGGGTCCAGTCTGGGCAGTGAAAGCCTTGAAGCCCCGTGGTGGAGGCTGAATTGTTCACAAGCTCCACTGGCAGCAGCCTTGGCCACGCCTAGCCAGCAGGAAGGATGGCTCCAGCTACATGACCTCTGTGGAATGTTTTTAGAGGCCCACACTCACTGTCCCCAGGGCTGGAGAATTGCCTGCCTAAGGAGAGTGGATGAAGCCTAATGTTTTTTGAGTGATTTGCTAAGGGTAGCATTGGTTCAAAGGCACTTGACATCCATTACCACATTTAACCGGCGGACATGCCAAGTCACTTCAGTCATGTCCAACTCTGTGTGACGCTATGGACTACAACCTGCCAGGCTCCTCTGTCCATGGGATTCTTCAGGCAAGAACACTGGAGTGGGTTGCCATGCCCTCCTCCACGGGATCTTCCTGACCCAGAGATGGATCCCTCCTCTCTTATGTCTCCTGCATTGGCAGGAGGGCTCTTTACCACTAGCACCCACCTGGGAAGCCCTAGCTCCATTTAGGGTAAAGGAAACTGAAGCTTAAAAAAAAAAGAACGCCTTGTGCCCTGTAGTATGTAGGAGACCGTGGAGGTAGGAGCTTCTGGGTCAGAGTGCGTGGCCTGGAATCCAGCTGCGCCTCTTACTGCCCCATGCTGTGGGTGGTACTTTGCGTCTCTTAGCCTTGGTTCACTACCAAAGACAGAAAACAATACATGCTATGAGCTCCGTATTTGTTAGTAATTCTTATTGCTGTAGTGGTCCTGATTGTTAAGAGCTGTCAGCTATTCATCCTCAAGTTCAGGTCCCAAAGAGCAGGAGGGGACATAAGGCCGCTTCAGCTCTCTATCGCACGAAGAGGAAGCGCTTTCTTGCTCCCCCCTACCCTCCATGCCTGTCATGTCCAGACAACCAGACAGATGCTCAGGACTGCAAGGTGACAAATCCACTCACAAGATACAGCTTGCTAAGTGGCAGTGGCCTTTTATTCCCTGACATCTCTCCAGACCGTTGAAGGGATTAGAACTGGATTAGTCTGAGATGAGCCTGGCTCTGCCGTTATCACCTGTTTATAGGATAATGACATTATCTAGTTTGGCCCATAAGGGCCTCCTTCCATCGGAGCTTTGTTCTCTTTGATCTTGAGTGTTGCAGGCAGCGTATCTTTAAATCTAAACAAACCCACTGAAGCCTCAAGATAAGTGGTCAAAACATCCAGTGGGAGGAAAACAGATTCCCCCTTTCCGGGCTGCTCAAGGCCAACAGTAATTTTAAAACTGTGCAGACTTTCTTTGAACCTAAAGCTTACCTTCCCATTTTCAACACTGGCCTCCCATGTCCCCTTTCACACATGCAGCACTTTAAAGTTTGCAGACCTATTTTACCTTTGCTTATTAACTCAGTTGATGGGCAGGGTGGGTTCTATGCCTATGGTGCAGAGGAGGACAAAAAACCCAGGTTTGTGAAAGCCCAGGTGTTTGCCAGCACTCAGGTCATTTCCAAGACCAGTACTGAGACTAAACCCAGCTTATCTGGAAAAATTCAGCATTTATTTTATCCAGTGCCTGTAGCCATCTAAGACCTGCCTCTCTGCCCAAACAGCTTTCCTGAAGGCTGATCTCTGCATAGAAACATCTGTTTAGACAGAGGTTCCAGGAGGACCTTGGCTGAAGTTCCCTTCCAAAGCTCTCCTAACATCCGCTCTACAGTACTTTATTTTAAATCATCTTTATTGAAGTATAATTCAATGCAGTGAGACCTGTTTTAAGTGTGCTGACCATTTGTTGCATTTGGGGAAATGCATAGAGTTGTGTAACCACCTCCACGACCAGAATTTAGGTTTCCATCACTCCCCAAAGGCCTTCATGTTCCCTGCATTCAAACTGCATATCCCGTCTGCAGCCTCTGACAACCCCTGGTCTTTCTGCCACTATAGTTATGCCTTTTCTAGGGTCTTATGTAAAAGGGATCACCTGGTGATTTGATTTTACATCTGGCTTCTTTGACTTAGCAGCAAGTTTTGAGATTGTCATTTTGTTATGTGGTTGATTTGTTTGTTTTTTCTGTTGCAGAGTGATGTTCCACTATGCAGTTATATCACAGTTCTTCAATTTCCCAGTTGTAGACATCGGAGTCATTGCTAGTTTGAGGCCATTATGAATAAAGCAGCTATAAATATGGAGTGGATAGCCTGTCCCTTCTCCAGGGGTTCTTCCTGACCCAGGAATTGAACCGGGGTCTCCTGCATTGCAGGCGGATTCTTTACCAGCTGAGCTACCAGGGAAGCCCATATATATTTAGGTCCAAGTCTTTGTGTTGTCTTTTCAAGTAACTTGTGTCGATATCTAGCAGTGGGATTATTGGGTCAAAAGACAAATGTGTATAAACTCCATAAGAAACTGCCTGTTTTCCAAAATGACTATATTCCCACCAGAAATGAAGAAGACATTCCAGTTGCTCCACATCCTCACCAACATTTGGTATTGCCAGCCTTTCTAAGTTTCCCTTTCTTGTGTGTGGATAGTAGGTTTAGGGTTAGGGTTAGGGTTAGGTCATTGTGGTTGCATCTGCATCCCTCTAAGACTAATGATGTTGCTAATGCGTTAAATTTTGAACACCTTTAGAACTTCTTTGGTGAAGCATCTATTAGAATCTTTTATCCTATCTTCTAGTATTTGACTGATAGTAGTTTCTTTATATCTTCTGGAAACAAGTCCATTTCCACACATACTTAGCAAATATTTTCTCCCTGTTTGTGGCTTGTCTTTTCATTTTCTTAACTGTGTCTTTCAAGGAGTAAAAGTTTTTTAATTTTAAGTTGGGCTTACCAGTTTTTTCTTTTATGATTTGTGCTTTTTTGTGTTTTATTTAATTAATTTTTATCCCAAGGTTGCAGAGCTTTTCTTCTCTCATTTCTTCCAGGAGTGTTCACTTCATTTTAGGTAGAATGTGAAGTAAGAGATGAGGTTTATATTTTCCATGTTATTTATATATTCATATTTCCATATAGTTATTTCGGCAAGATTTATTGTAAAGATTCTTTTCCGCATTGAGTAACCCTGGTACCTTTGTGAAGACTCAGTTGACTATATATATATGGTTCCATTCTGAATTTTCTATTCTATTCCATTGATTTTTATGCTAAAACTATACTCTTTTGATTACTGTGGCATTATATTATTCTTAAGATGTAAAAATCGAAGCTTTCCGTCTTTTTCAGAGCTATTTTTATTTTATAGTGATTTTGCATTTCCATATACATTTTAGACTCAGCTTGTTAATTTTTAAACTAAATTAAACTTACAGAAATTGACTGGAATTCTATTGAATCTATAGGTCAATTTGACAAGGAATGGGATATTAACTATATTGAGCTTTTCAGTCTTAAGCATGGTGTATCCCTTGATTTATCTATGCCTTCTGTACTTTATCTAAGCAGTATTTGTAGTTTTAAGCATATGTCTTGCACATTGTTCACTTTATCTCTAATGAATACTCAATACTATTATAAATGATATTGTTAAAGTTTTACTTTTATGAATATTTGTTTTACATTTTCACGTATGAACTGTATTTCCTGTTCATTGCTAATCTCATTTATTAAGTGTATCCTATGTCTATATCGGATTTTCTTCATAGATTATCAAATTACCTATATGCCTTTTATTTATGTTTTGTAATTTATTGTACTGGATGGGGGACCTCTAGAAAAAGTTTGAATAAAATGGTGAAAGGAGACATCCTTGTCTTCTTCCTAATCTTGAGGAGAGTATTTGATCTTTTATCATTAAGTTTTATGGTAGCTCTAGATTTTTCACTGATGGCCTTAATCTAATTGAGGAAGTCAGGCTTGGGTGCTGAATTGGCTCAATTTTTTTTTTTTTGCATCTGTTGAGATGATTGCAATCAACTCTGCTCTGACACAATGCTTGTGTCTCTAAAAAACACCATGCTGTTCAAAATCTTGCAAAGAAAACTACAGTCCCTAGGAGAAAATTGAGGGGTGTCACACCCCAAACTTTATCAGAGATATATACAGAAAGATGAGAACTTAATGAAAATAGTAACACCATTTTATGTGTGGTACATAGTTGAAAAATACATAAATACTACAATAAATATAGCACTTTACCTTGAAAAAGATCTAAAGTTTGTTTGTGGACGTGGGTCTCATATAAGTTAATGGGAAATGACCAAAGGTGGGTGACCTGCCCTTGTTCTGGGGAGGATGGGTGACTCCTAACACAGGAGGTAAACTACAGCTGTTGGTAGATGCATGAGGTGTGTGCCTGGTGCTTTTTGTGTATTCCTCCATGGCTCACTTCAGCTGGATGTAGTTTTATGCATTCACTTAGTGTTTCTCATGAACAAAATTACACGTCAACAAACACAAAATTCACATTATGCTCAAATTGTTCCCTGATGTATCAGTTGTGTTGAAACAAATTGAAATTTCAAGACAAATGTTATAGCAGATCTGGCTGTATATGGCTTTTTCTTTTTTTTTGAAGTTTGCTAAAAAGGTGAATGGCATTTGTTACTTTTTGAATTTTAAACTAGTCTATCATTCCTTGGATAAATCCTATTCAATCATGATGCATTATTATCTTTGTATTTTGCTAGATTTAATTTGCTAAAATTTTGTTCAGGATTTCTGCATGCATATTTATGAGGTATATTAATGTATAGTTCTTTTTCATGGTAATGCTTTTGTCTGACTTTGATATCAGATTAATGCTGACCACATAAAGCAAGTTGGAACATTGTTCCTCCTCTATTTTCTGTTTGTGTTTGTGTGTGTGTGTGTGCAGAACTGACATACACACCAATTTTCATTCTACCATAAGTTCATGGTAGAATTCATCATTGAAGTCACCTTTGGGCCTGAGGTTTTCTTTGTCAGAAGTGTTTAAATTATGAATCCAAGTATCTTAATGGATATATGGCTCTTCAGCTTATCTATTTCTTCTCCAATGTGCTTTGGTAGTTTGTATCTTTCAAAGAATTTGTCAATTTCACACAGGTTGTTGGATTTACTGACACAAAATTATTCATATTTCCTTATACTTCCTTTAATGACTGTAGGATATGTAGTAATGTCTCTTCTTTAACTCCTGATATTGGAAATTTATGTACATCTTTTTCTTTGATTCATTGATCAGTCTAAGAGCTTTGTAAATTTCAGTGATCTTTTAAAAAAAAACAGTTTTTGTCTTCATAAAATTCCTCAAGTGTTGTGTCTATTTCTAGTCTGTTACTGTCTAATCTTTATTATTTCCTTTATTTTTGCTTACTTTTGGTCTCAATTGCTGTTCTTTTTCTAATTTATTTGAATAAAGGTTAAATCATTAATTTCTTCTTTTCAAATACATAACCTACCTATTTTGGTACATTTTCATTCAAATAATTAATTCATAATATTTTCAAGTCATAGTATTTTCTTATTGATCTTGTGATATCATCTTTTACCCATGGGCTATTTAGAAGCATGTTGTTTAATTTCCAAATGCTTTTGGATTTTCCAGATAGCTGTGTGTTACTGATTTCTAGTTTAATTCCACTATAATCAGAAAATATATTCCTTTCTACTTTATTTCTTTTACTTTTACTGAAAATTGCTTTATGACCCAGTATATGGACTATCTTGGAGAAGGCGATGGCACCCCACTCCAGTACTCTTGCCTGGAGAATCCCATGGGCAGAGGAGCCTGGTAGGCTGCAGTCCATGGGATCGCGAAAAGTCAGACATGACTGAGCGACTTTACTTTCACTTTTCACTTTCATGCACTGGAGAAGGAAATGGCAACCCACTCCAGTGTTTTTGCCTGGAGAATCCCAGGGACAGCGGAGCCCAGGGGGCTGCTGTCTATGGGGTCACACAGAGTCCGACACGACTGAAGCGACTTAGCAGCAGCAGCAGCATATGGACTATCTTGGGGGACTATCTCAAAAGCACTTGAAAAAATGTTCTTTCTACTACATGGAACAACAGACTGGTTTCAAATAGGAAAAGGAGTACATCAAGGTTGTATATTGTCACCTTGCTTATTTAACTTATATGCAAAATGCTGGGCTGGAAGAAGCACAAGCTGGAATCAAGATTGCCGGGAGAAATATCAATAACCTCAGATATGCAGATGACATCACCCTTATGGCAGAAAGTGAAGAGGAACTAAAAAGGCTCTTGATGAAGGTGAAAAAGGAGAGTGAAAAAGTTGGCTTAAGACTCAACATTCAGAAAACAAAGATCATGGCATCTGGTCCCATCACTTCATGGGAAATAGATGGCGAAACAGTGGAAACAGTCTCAGACTTTATTTTTTGGGGCTCCAAAATCACTGCAGATGGTGACTGCAGCCATGAATTAAAAGACGCTTACTCCTTGGAAGAAAAGTTATGACCAACCTAGATAGCATATTGAAAAGCAGAGACATTACTTTGCCAACAAAGGTCCGTCTAGTCAAGGCTATGGTTTTTCCAGTGGTCATGTATGGATGTGAGAGTTGGACTGTGAAGAAGGATGCTTTTGAACTGTGGTGTTGGAGAAGACTCTTGAGAGTCCCTTGGACTGCAAGGAGATCCAACCAGTCCATTCTGAAGAAGATCAGCCCTGGGATTTCTTTGGAAGGAATGATGCTAAAGCTGAAACTCCAGTACTTTGGCCACCTCATGCAAAGAGTTGACTCATTGGAAAAGACTCTGAAGCTGGGAGGGATTGGGGGCAGGAGGAAAAGGGGATGACAGAGGATGAGATGGCTGGATGGCATCACTGACTCTATGGACGTGAGTCTGAGTGAACTCCGGGAGTTGGTGATGGACAGGGAGGCCTGGCATGCTGTGATTCATGGGGTCGCAAAGAGTCAGACATGACTGAGCGACTGAACTGAACTGAACTGAATACTTTAACTGTCTCTAAATTTTATTTAGTTTTGATTGATTGACGGTGGGAAATGTTTAACTGGATCCCTGGAGGAAAAAGTCCTTGGTTTGCTGCACTTGATGACATTTGTGGAAATATCCTCCCATTCGCCAATGGCTCAGTGGTAAGCAGGAGATGTAGGTTTGATCCCTGGGTTGGGAGGATCCTCTTGAAGAAGGAAATGGCAAGCCACTTGAGTATTCTTGCCTGGGAAATTTCATGAACAAAGGAGCCTGGTGGGCTACAGTCTATGGGGTTGCAAAAGAGTCAGACATGACTTCGGGGCTCAACAACAATTGCAGCTCTTGATGACTTCTGTAGAAATATCCTCCCATTGTGTCCAAACTTAAGCTACCGATGTGATGTCTTTGAACATGAAATTGGGAGAAAATGCACAGATCACTTTCACTAATCAGGGCAAGTTGACTAAAGTACCTTGATAACATTGTTCAAATCTATATTTTACTGATTTTGCTTTTGGTCTGATTTTCTTTCAATTATTGGTGGATGGGTGTTGAAATCTCTAAAAAAAAATTGTCAGTTTTTTCATTCCTCTCTAGTGTTCTCTCAGGTTTTATCTTAATGTATTCTAAAATTTTATTAAGTACACACACATTATACCTCTTTAGCCCTGGTGATATTTCTTATTTTGAAATCTAGTTTGTCTGATATGAAATGTAACTACCCCAGCTCATCTTTTGATTAGTGGTTAAGTATATCATTTTTCATCCTTTAACCTAAAAAAATGCATTTATTTTGAAATAATTTTAGATTTGCAAAAGACTTGAAAAGATAGTACTAAAGTTCCTTGTATACCCTTCACCCATCTCTTCCATACCTATGGTTTTTTTCAAAGTTAAGAAATGAGCATTGATATATTATTATTAACTAATATATAGACTTATTTTTGAATTTTTCCAGATTTTTTATTAATCTACTTTTCTCTTCCAGGACCCAATCCAAGAGTTCACATTTGCCTCCTTCATTTCTTTTATTCTGTGATATTCTCTGTCTTTTTCTGTTTATACTTTTGAAGAATACTGATCAAGTATTTTGTAGACTGCACCTCAGTTTGGATTTGTCTGATACATTCTCATGATTATACCGGGATTATGGAAGATGGATTGCTTTTCTCATCACATCATGCTGGGGGTAAATGATATTAAGTTGGCACAAACATAATTGAAATTTTGGACTGTGAATTTTAAATCATTATAACTAGACTCAAACACATCCTTATTAATCAAAATAGGAACTATCATAATCAACACATTTTTGCCAATGAAAAATAAGTTTGTTTATTTCTGTACTGTAAAAATCCATGCTTTGGGAGTTGACAAACTCTTGGAAAGAGTTTTGTGCCTCATGCTGGTTGGGGAAGCGTTTTCCCTGCAAAAAGTTGTTGAGATGCTTGAAGAAGTGATAGTTGGTTAGCGCGAGGTCCGGTGAATCATGACAGATGAGGCAAAACTTCATAGTCCAATTCATTCAACCTTTGAAGCATTGGCTGTGTGACTGTGCCGTCAGGCGTTGTCCTGGAGAAAAACTGGGCCATTTCTGTTGACCAGTGCTGGCTGCAGGCATTGCAGTTTTCAGTGCATCTCATTGATTTTCTGACCATACTTTCCAGATGTAACGGTTTCACCAGGATTCAGAAAGCTGTGTGGATCAGAGGGGCAGCAGACCACCAAACAGTGACCATGACCATTTTATGGTGCAAGTTTGGCTTTGGGAAGTGCTTTGGAGTTTCTTCTCCGTCCAGCCATGGAGCTGGTCATTGCTGGTCGTCATATAAAATCCACTTTTTGTTGCACATCACAATCCGATCGAGAAATGGTTCATTGTTGTTGTGTAGAATAAGAGAAAATGACACTTCAAAATGATGATTTCTTTGACTTGCAGTCAGCTCATGAAGCACCCACTTATCTAGCTTTTTCACCTTTCCAGTTTGCTTCAAATGCTGAGCAACCATAGAATGGTCAACGTTGAGTTCTTCAGCAACTTCTTATGTGGTTGTAATTTCAGCTTCAATGATCCTCTCACCTGGTTATTATCAACTTCTGATGGTCAGCCACTGCACTCCTCCGTTCACAAAGGCGCAAAATGTCTTGAATCCCTTGTTAGCAGTTCCTGGGCCAACTGTATTGTTGATGTTGTGAGCTATCTCCACTGCTTAATGAGCCATTTTTAACTCAAAAAAGAAAATTTGCTTTTTGTCTAGTCTAAAATAAATATAAAGTAAATAGAAAATAATGTCATTATCAAAAAATAAAGCAAGAATTATGCATTAAAATGATGTATAACATAACCACGTTTATTTAAGAATGTGTTCCAGTATCAAATGGCAAAGTTCAACAATGCAAAACTGCAATTACTTTTGCAACAACATAATATCATGTGATTCCTGGTAATGTTGACATGGATCACTTGGTTAAGATGACATCTACCAGATTTCACCACTGTAATCTGTCTTTTCCATAGTTTATTCATTGGGAGTGAGTCACTCAGTCCTTCCTTTCCAGAGGAGACATACAAAATCTAAAGCTTAATGTGTGTTTATATGCACATATAAGTATATATTGGGCTTCTCAAGTGGCTCAATGGTAAAGAATCTGCTTGCCAATGCCAGAGACACAGGAGACACAGGTTTGATCCCTGGGTCAGGAAGATCCCCAGGAGGAGGAAATGTTAACCCACTCCAGTATTCTTACCTGAAGAATCCCATGGACAGAGGAGACTGGCAGGCTACAGGCCATAGGTCACAGAGTTGGACATGACTGAGCATGTCTATGTATATATGTTAATACACAATTATTGGGCTTCCTTTAGTGACTCAGATAGTAAAGAATCTGCCTGCAATGCAGGAACACCAGTTCAATTCCTGAGTCAGGAAGATCCTCTGGAGAAAGGAATGGCTACCTACTCCAGTATCCTTTCCTGGAGAATTCCATGGACATAGGAGCCTGGTAGGCTACAGTCCATAGAGTCACAAAGAGTTGGACGTGACTAAATGTCTAGAAAGAGAGATATATAAAATTTATATACACATATATATAGCCACAATTTTCTGTATATATATAAACTATATATTGTTGTTGTTTGCATACAATTGTATACATATATATATATATATGCAAAGAACTGACTGATTTGAAAAGACCCTGATGCTGGGAAAGATTGAGGGCAGGAGGAGAAGGGGATGACAGAGGATGAGATAGTTGGATGGTGTCACCGACTCAATGAACATGGGTTTGGGTAGACTCTGGGAGTTGGTGATGGACAGGGAGGCCTGGCGTGCTGTGGTTCATGGGGTTGCAAAGAGTCGGACATGACTGAGGGACTGAACTGGACTGAACTGATATACACACACACACACACACATATATATATAGACACACTGTATGTATATATACATATATATACTGTACATATGGATGTGAGAGTTGGGCTGTGAAGAAGGCTGAGCACCGAAGAATTGATGCTTTTGAACTGTGGTGTTGGAGGAGACTCTTGAGAGTCCCTTGGACTGCAAGGAGATCCAACCAGTCCATTCTGAAGGAGATCAGCCCTGGGATTTCTCTGGAAGGAATGATGCTAAAGCTGAAACTCCAGTACTTTGGCCACCTCATGCGAAGGCTTGACTCATTGGAAAAGACTCTGATGCTGGGAGGGATTGGGGGCAGGAGGAGAAGGGGACGACAGAGGATGAGATGGCTGGATGGCATCACTGACTCGATGGACGTGAGTCTGAGTGAACTCCGGGAGTTGGTGATGGACAGGGAGGCCTGGTGTGCTGCAATTCATGGGGTCTCAAAGAGTCGGACACGACTGAGAAACTGATCTGATCTGATCTGATATATATATGTGTATGTTTGTATATACAGTTCAGTTCAGTTCAGTCATTCAGTCGTGTCCGACTCTTTGCAGCCCCATGGACTGCAGCTCGCCAGGCTTTCCTGTCCATCACCAACTCCAGAAGCTTGCTCAAACTCATGTCCATTGAGTTGGTGATGCTATCCAACCATCTCATCCTCTGCTGTCCCCTTCTCCTCCTGCCTTCAATCTTTCCCAGCATCAGGGTCTTTTCCAATGAGTCAGTTCTTCGCATCAGGTGGCCAAAGTATTGGAGCTTCAGCTTGAGCATCAGTCCTTCCAATGAATATTCAGGACTGATTTCCTTTAGGATTGACTGGTTGGATCTCCTTGCAGTCCAGGGGACTCTCAAGAGTCTTCTCCAACACCACAGTTCAAAAGCATCAATTCTTTGGCGTTCAGCTTTCTTAGTAGTCTAACTCTCACATCCATACATGACTACTGGAAAACCATAGCTTTGACTAGACAGACCTTTGTTCGCAAAGTAATGTCTCTGATTTTTAGTATTCTGTCTAGGTTGCTCATAGCTTTTCTTCCAAGGAGCAAGGGTCTTTTAATTTCATGGCTGCAATCACCATGTGCAGTGATTTTGGAGCCCAAGAAAATAAAGTCTGTCACTGTTTCCATTGTTTCCCTATCTATTTGCCATGAAGTGATGAGACCAGATGCCATGATGTTCATCTTTTGATTGTAGAGTTTTAAGCCAGCTTTTTCACTTTCATCAAGAGGCTCTTTAGTTCCTCTTCACTTTCTGCCATAAGGGTGGTGTCTTCTGCATTTATGAGGTTATGGATATATTGATATAATATGTTGATATATATATGTATATATATAATTTTAAAATTCAAGATCCAGAACATTTGTCCCTTCTTCCCACCCTCCTGCTCATTTGTAACTTCTTTCTCTGACAGTAAGAAACCTAGCTTCCATTATCTGCTACAACACAAAATACAATAACTCTAAAAATTCCTGTGTATCCTTTGTAGTCAATCTCTCCCCATTCTCCAACCCCTGACACCCACTGATCTGTCTTCTGCCCTCAAAGTTCTGTCTTTTCTATAATTTTTATGAGAATAAATTATGGAATATAAAACCTTTGGACCTGGCTTCTTTTATTTAGCAAAGTGCATTTAAGATGTATCTGTGTTGCATAAATCAACAGTTTATTCCTTCTTCTTGCTTAATAGAGCCATTCCATTGTATAGCCATACCACAGTGTTTTCAATCCAATCATCTTTTGAAGGACAGTTTGGCATCCTTTGACTTTTGCCCTTTCTGTGCCCTATATTTAGTATATTTTTTAAGACAGTATACATTTTTATATCCAAAATTTTTCATTTAGTTCAATTTAAATTCATTTAATTACACTGCTTAGGCCATTTACATTTATTGTACTTATCAATATGCTTAAGTTAAAGTTTGTCATCTTGCTATTTGCTTTTTATTTGTCTCATTTATCTTTATTACATTTTTCCTCCTTCCCTATCTTCTTCTGGGCTTATTTTATTTTTCTATCCCCATTTTTATCTCTAAGACCGCTTTGTCTTATTTTTTGTGATTAGTCTGTGACTTACAACATACATCCTTAACTTAACATTTGTAAGTAATTTCCTGCGCCTTCATAGATTTTATAAGAATCCTACAACAGAACACTTACATATCTTCCTTTTCTTTTAAACTATTATTATAATATATTTTAGGCTCCTATTGCTTTCATTATTAACTTTATGTGTGAAGGTTCAGGGTTAAAAAAATGCCTCTAATCACACAGCCAATGGTTAAATCCTGGCTGTATTATTTACTCACTATGGGACCTTAGATAAATCATTTTACTTATCTGTTCCTCAGTAGCATTGTCTACCTATCATGGGATGTTCAGGTGTGATGTGAGGAATACATGAAACAAGGCATGCTGTGCAAGGCCCACCATAACTGGCCCAAGTGGAGCTGGAGGACATAGCCTCCCTTGGGGCCAAACACAAAAAGGCTCTCAGAGCTGCAAGTAAACAGTTTCCTAGGGCTGAGCACACCCTGCTGCTTGGTCTTCATGATCTGACTCTCTGTGACACCAGGAGACACCAGCAGATGCCAACATGAATCTTAGAGCCAAACAGAGGGAGCCCAGAGGCATGACTGATTATTTTTTTCCCCCAAGAAAAAAATTAAATTAAAATTCAATTCTACTTAATGTGAACTTCCTGAACTACTAGGACCAAGTTACTTGGAAGCGTGCTTCTGCAAACCCCAGATGTTGAACTTAGGGCCTTCTGTCTGTAGACACCAAGAAGGATGCCTGCTGGAGAACAGAGGCTACGAGCTTACCTGACTTACCCACCACCTGGCGCTGCCGGCTGCCCCTTTCTCCGAGCTGTTAGATTTCATCTGGAAGAATGGGCTGGTGCACTGTGAGACAGGAAGTTCTAAAGTCACACAGACCCGGTTGTGAATCATGGCTTCTTATTCACTAACCGTGACCCTGGGGAAGTTACTTAGCCCCACTAACCCTCAGTTTCCTGATCTGAAAAATGGGCGCAAAAAGGAAACTCGTTTTCAGCAATTAAACAAGAATATATTTTAGCTGGGGAGAATAGTGGGATAACATTCTGAACTGTTACCTAATATCTTCCCTTCTCTCCTTCTCTTTGATTTTTTTATCCCTCAGCTCATCTTTCTCTTGTCAGTCAGGTCCAGGGCAGAAATAAAGCAGTAGAAAGCAGGTAAAGGAGTCTTTTTCTGACTTAGAGTCCCAGAAACCTAGGCCTGGGGGCGGGGCAACTCAAAAATGCCATTGGAGAGAGAATGGGGGAATGAGGAGCAAGGCATGCTGCCAGAGCAGTGAGGGGCTTGGGAAGGGGCACCACAGCATGGGAGCCCCTAGGAGCCCTGAGAAATGGGCCTTGTTTCCAGCCACCCAGTGGTTTTTTGGGATCCAGCAATAGCAGGAACAGGGAGAAGGAGACTGAGCCCCACGGCTTGGGCAAGGACTTGAGGAATCCTGGACAGGCCTTGGGCTGACTCAGGATGTCCAGGAGGGGCAGGACCACTAGAATGGTCCTGCACACCTGGAAATTCAGAGTGCCAAGCCGGAAGGAGCTTGTGGACAGAAAGGGAGTCAGCCCGAGTGGACAAACCTCCAGGGACCAGACCGGGGGTATAGCATATTAGCAGGGGGTGCCAGCAGCAGATGGAGGGTGGGATGTGAATGTTTCTCTCTGCCTTCTTCCCTCTGCATCGCCATTTGTTGAATGTGTGGAAGTTAGATGAACATATAATTCCTCAATGTGAGTTGACTGCCATATAGCACAATCATGGCCCATACCCGAGGCCCCAGGTTTGCACAGTGATTTAAACCAGCCAGAGCTCCTGCTTCATGGCTGCACTTAACCTCCCAACAGTTCACGGGCACCCTGGCCCCAGCTATCAAGGACAAGCTCCTGCAAATCAGTCCTTTTCTGCACTCAGGATCCCCCTAAGACCTACAGAAAGGAGTCATCATCTTTTAAAAACAGTGATGCTGGACTTCCCTGGTGAAGTAATGGATAAGAATTCACCTGTCAATGCAGGGGACAGGAGTTGGATGCCTGGTCCAGAAAGATTCCGCAGGCCACAGAGCAACCAAGCCTGTGCCCCACAACTGAAGCCCACGCTCCCCAGAACCCACGTTCCACAAGAGAAGCCACCGCACTGAGAAGACCTCGCACTGCAAAGAAGCTTCTGCTCGCTGCAACTAGAGAAAGCCCGAGCAAAGCAACAGAGACCCAGGGCAACCAGAAAATAAATACATAAAATTATGCTTAAAAAATAAAACAGTGATACTCATGCCCCAAGCACATATGGAGCCCCTGCTGTGTATCGGGACCTGGGGAAGTGGACAGGCAGAGAGAGACCCTACCCACAGGGCTAACAGTCCAGAGTCAGCAGATAAACATTACTGCTACTTTAATAATCAGCTAAAGGCAGGAGTAACTATACCATCACTGGTTTCCAGTGAGTGAGCAGGACTGAATGAGGAACATAAAGGAAATTGTTTCCTCTGTGGGAACTTGGTGCCATCTGCGAGTTCAGGGCTTACTCAAGAGGTCTGCTTCTCCCCATGCCTCTTGTGATTGTTTAATAATCAATTAACCAATCAGTCAATAAGTCCATTCATAGCTGTTCAGTGTGCATGTTCTGGGTGCCCAGGGGCCCTCTGGCCAAAGAGATCCCTTAGGGAGATGCAGACAGGAGGCCTGCTCCAAACACCGTTAGGAGGTGCGAGCAAAACCAGCTGACAAATGCTAATGGGCTGCGATCAGACACAATCGTTTCTATCATTGTGATTGTTGCTGCTGTGGCTGTTGTTAGCATCATTAAGTAATCAAAGTCACTTCTGCTCTGGGGGAGGCTGCCTTCTGACTATAGAGCAGGAACCCCAGGCATGCAGGGATCGGGGATTAGGTGAGTCCCCCAGCTTGGGCACCTGATCGGGACTAGTGAGCCCAAGGCCTGCCTTCTAGGATTTCTGGGTGTCCTCACGACATTCACCACATCCCTGGCCACTCTTCCACTGATCACTAATATGTTGATTATATCCACTTACCTCTTTTACATAAGCGAGAACTTTTTGAAAGAAATTTTCTACAATTATCATAAATGGGAAATGTGTATCATTTGACATAAATAGGAGATAGTAGTGAAAAAAGTACAATGACATAAAGCAGTATTTTGGCTTCCCTGGTGGCTCGGTGGTAAAGAATCCACCTGCCAATGCAGGAGACATGGGTTCGATCCCTGGGTCTGGAAGATCCCCTGGAGAAGGAAATGGCAACCCACTCCAGGATTCTTGTCTGGGAAATCCCATGGACAGAGGAGCCTGGTGGGCTACAGTCCATGGGGTCGCAAAGAGTCAGACACGACTGAAGCGACTGGACAGCAACAAAGCAGTAAGTGTATATCATGGTGAGGGCCCCTTCCCTGCCCCAGCTCCAGCCCAAGGCAGGCCTTAGGTGACAGGGAGTCCCAGGACTGAATGAAGAACATGAAGGAAATTGTGTTTCCTTCGTGGAAACTTGGTGCCATCTGCTAGTTCAGGTCTTAGCCTTACCCCTCTGGCCTGCCCTCACTCCAACTGTGAGCAGGTTGATCTCATGTCCCCATCTTGGCCACACCGCCTATCTGGCAGGCCTGGGGGCACCTCAACACACCTCCCAGTTGGGTTTGTTTCACTCCTTCATTGTTTACACCCCCTGGTCCCCTACGCCTGCTCCCTGGGATCACTTCCTAGGTAAACCACCTGCATACAAGCCCTGTTTCCAGGTTCTGACTTCAGGAAAGCCCAAGATAAAACATGGTATCTTTGTGGCACCTAACATCACCTTGTGCACCTGCAAAAGCATGAATCCTGCAACTCTGGCTCCATCGCCTGTTAGCTGTGAAATCCTGAGCCGACCAATGGGCATTTCCAAGGATGCTTCTGTGCCTACTTTATAGGATTGGTAGGAGGACTAAATGATACAATGGTACACAGTCACTAGCTGAAGGAAAAAGCACTGGTAGCTATTGCTTTGGATACAAGGAGTCGCCCAGGTACTCAGAGACTGGCCTTTCTTTGTCCCAAAGGCAGTGATGGGGTGTGCAAGGGTGAGAGTCTTTGAGCCCTGAGCAGGCGCTCACTTGGTGTGTTAAGGGTGCCAGTCAGCTGTCTGTACTGCTGGAGATGTAGGACTGGCCTGTCTCGGTGTGGAAGGTCCAGCCCCAGGACATCTTTATCCAGCTGCCTTGTCTGATGAATGCTCCGTGGGGACCCCTGCCTGGCTGCCCCTAAAACCACTAGAGATGATGGCTCCTAACCTTTCCCGCACAGGGTTAAGCTGCTCTGGCGTGAGCACTCCCACGTCTTTCTCTGCTTATCAGCCCATCCTGACCTCTTCTCCTACCTGCAGCCCCTCCGTGTACCTCCAGCTCATGGTCCAGCCTTCTGTCTTTAAACGCAGCTGCCATCCTCCGCTCCTCCTAGCAAACTCTTCCTCTTCCTGGTGAGTCAACTTAAACCTCATGTCCACAAAGCTTCCCCTGATGCCCTGTGGCAGGTATATCTTCTGAAAGACCTTACCCCTGTGCATTGCACTGCAGGCCTGGGCAGGTGGCTATGTGTATGGATACCTCTCTAGTTCCCTGGCTTGCTGCCCTTCTCTGTCCTGAGTGGAGAGGGGATTGGAGGAACCTGGAGTTTTCCTTCAGAAGGATGAGGCTCATCTCTAGATGCACTGGACTGATCATTGTTCCCCAATTGTACTAGGCTCATTCCTTCCCCAAGACCTTTGCACTTGCTATTTATCCTCCTGGGAATGCCCTCCATCAGGTCCTCATGCTTCTCTTGTCATCCAAGTCTCAGCTCATAGTCCCGTCTTTAGAGCACTTCCCTGACCACCTACTCTAATAATGCTATTCTCTGTCCATCTGAAATTATTTGATGCATTTTATTCTTAACACTCTGTCCCCTGCCCCTACTCCAGAATAAAAGCTTCATAAGAACAGGGACCTTGCCCATTCCAGACTCCTTGGCTCCTAGGAGATGCCTGTATGTAGCTGTTGAATCAATTAATAAATCAATCAATGAGAAAACGAACCAGTGGGCTCACTCACCAACCAACAGCCTCAGGAGATAGTAGGGCAGGGGAGGGCAGGTTCCTGTAATAGATGCGGCACTAGAATCAAAGACGGGCAACCCGGAGCCAGTGATACTGGTATCCACACCCTGGGCTACTTCCCTCATACTCCATTCCCACCCTCACCCACCAGAGTGAGCCCCACAGGAAGACGTGTCTCCTCCCCTTCGCTGCCATCACTCCCATCGGGATGCTGCTGGCTTTCCTCTTGAGCCATAATTCCGCCCTTTGCTCCTCCAATCACTCACCATATCACAGAGCACAGGGCTTGGCATAATTTCATGGTCTAGATTTCTGCACGTATAGCCAAACCCTGAGAGGGCTAGAACTTTTCAGGAAGAAAATGGGTCAGTTTACTGTTTCTTAATTTTTTTTTTTTTTTTCTATCTGCTTTCTCCAAGACCTGGGGCTAGGATGCTTCTGGGAAAACAATAAGGTATTATAGGTGGACCTCATGACAAAATCAACTTGGCAGGAAAATACTAAGTGACCTAAGATGACATTTTCAGACCGATTATTTTAAACAGTAATTCATTCAAGGATTGATAAAAAAAAACTCTAGTGTGCCTTTGAGAGATAAAAAAAAAATACATGGTGAATAAATAACTGTTTCTTCCTTATTCTAAACCCAAAGCTTCTAATTTGGAGGTTATTGGCCTTGGAATGGAAACTGACCTCCTGTCCATGCTGAAATACACCAAAGGTCCGCTCCTTTTACTGCTGCTCAGGGATACTGTTGTTCGGTTGCTAAGTTGTATCCAAATCTTTGCAACTCCATGGACTGTAGCCCAGCAGGTCCTCTGGCCATGGGATTTCCTAGGCAAGAATACTGGCTGCCTGCTGCTGCTGCTGCTAAGTCGCTTCAGTCGTGTCTGACTCTGTGCGACCCCATAGACGGCAGAATGCTGGAGTGGGTGCCATTCCCTTCTCCAGAAGATCTTCCCAACCCAGGGATCGAACCCATGTCTCCTGCACTGAAGCATTGGCAGGCGGATGCTTTACCACTGAGACACGAGGGTTTACCAGGATACTGTAGTACTTTCTAAAGTTCTCCACAGTTTGAAACAAGCTCTTTTCCAAGTCAGGAGGACTAGGTTGAGGGGGAGCATGTAATTCAGTGCACGTGGTGGGTAGTTACATCACAGGCCACAGCCAGGGCCTGGCTCTGGCATTCTGCTTGGGCCAGGTTCTTTCCATTATTCTGACATTTAACAATATAGAATTCTCCACCCCCCGCCCCCGCCAATTTTTTTTTTACAACAGAATCCTATGCCTATGTTAAAAAGTTAGCATGCTGTGCTTAGTCGCCCAGTCGTGTCCAAGTCTTTGCACCCCCATGGACTGTAGCCCACCAGGCTCCTCTGTTCATGGAATTCTCCAAGCAAGAATACTGAAGTGGATAACCATTCCCTTCTCCAGGGGATCTTCCTAACCCAGGGATCAAACCTGGGTCTCCCACATTGCAGGCAGATTCTTTACCATCTGAGCCACCAGGGGAGCCAACACCAAGATAAAACCACAATTCAAAAAGATATATGTACTCTAATGTACATTGCAGCACTATTTACAATAGCCAAAAAGAGGGAATATATGTATATTTATGGCTTATTTACTTTGCTGTACAGCAGAAAATAACACATTGTAAAGCAACTATAATAATTTTTTTTTTAAGTTAGGAGCTGGGGTCACACTGGACCTGTTGTTCTCCCAAGGTAGCTGAGCAGTGCTGTTCCCCAGACCTGGGATCCCAGGTACCCCCTCCTTCAACCCCCGCCTGGCCTGCTTAACCAAGAGTTGTCTGAGTCCGTGACTGTGGTTCACACCAACCACGCTTCCTCAACTTTCTCCCAGAAACACTCACTTCCCCTTCACCATCTAGCAACTTTGGGCCACGGTCAACTTTCTTGCATCAGCACATCTATTCAAAGGCTTATATTTTATCTTTTAAAAAATCGTGCATTTTCCATCTTACTCTCTGTGTTTTAAGTAAACTTTTGCTTTTCTTCTTGAAACATGGGCTCAATCAGTCCCTCCAGGAAGATACGCAGAACTGTCCTGAGGCTCTGTGTGGCCTGAAAATTTTCACAGGTGGGCTCTCTAGCTTGAGAAATGCAGGAATTACTCAATCTCATTGCTCTTCAAATCTTTTGCTTCTTGTCCAAACCTTCCAAGTTATTAACTCAAGACCACTTTTCATAATCAGAAATTAAATGCTCTCCTTTGAAATACTGTTAATTTTGGTGTGTTGATTTGGCCCTGGCGGGGCACAAGACCCTTTGAGCTTGCCCACAGCACTTCTGCAGGAAGGGGCCATGCCCCCTGGCTGGCCCATGACAGGAGCTCCAGGCACCCCCACACTCAGGTTGTACAGCACTGCCCTCGGAAACTTTCGCGGGTTATGGCTTATGAAGGGTTCCGGAGAGTTCAGGAGCAATCGATACCGTGCATTATAGGAGCGCGTGAGCTAACAAAGGTACCAGCGGGTCACGTATCTTAAAACCGATTCTTGGGGACTTTAATTGTCGGGATGTTCGGGAGAAGAATATGACCTTACGGGGGCATTTTCCAGAAGAGAATAGTCCATATATTAAAAGGCAGCAAATGATTCATAACTGGTTGGCGGCTGGGCCTATGGGCCCGTGTTTCCCATGTGGATTTTTTTCTCTGCATTGCAAACTCTTACATTAAATTGTGATAAATGAAGAGTGGGGGCTACTCATACAAATCAATGACTCTAGTGTGTGTGTCATTAGCCTGAGAGATGCAGGCAGCGGTCAGTCCCATAAATCATGTGATGATCTGCTGTCTGCAACACGATGCGAGCAAGCAGGCGCATTAGGGAGGTTAAGGAATGAAATTAATCTGTGCATTTTCCTCTCCCCCTTCCGCCTTCCCCATCACCTGGTCATACGGAAAGAATTAAAATCACATGATCCGAACTAAACCAGCTCCAGAACAGTAAATTGGTTAAGTTTGACTTCACCTTTCAACTTCGAGTTAATTATGTATTAGGGGATTAATTTATTCACAGATACTGGGAAGGCAAATGGAGACCAAGGGGAGCCCACCGGGGCCTCTCCTCCAGGTGCTAAGGTTATTAACTGCTCTGGCTGTGCCAGGGGCCCTACCTGGGCAGACGATGGGGTGGGGCTGTAGGACTGGCCTTGCCCGCATTTGTGTCCCCCGCAGCCCATGGGGGACACTGATGCTTGTCTGGGTTTCAGAGGAGGCCCCAGCTTTTGATACACAGGGCTGCCTGGGCTGCCTGGTTGTTGGAGCATCCTAGATGCCTGGGTCTGGGAGAAGCCTTTACACAAGGCATGGAATAAGATCCTACCCCAATGGAAACACGTGCTTCTCTGAGAGCCACTGGCCTTGGCAAGAACACCTCCCATGAGCAGAAGCCCCCCACCTGCAAAGCTGCCCATTTCACATTGCAAAACCCTGATGTGGACCACTCCAAGGGGTGTCCCCCAACCTTACCGCATGCTCTTCAGACAGCTGAGGACAGCGGCTGTTTTCTCCCCAGAGGTCCTACATGCGTCTCTCCCGTAGCATCATTTCCAGGTGCCTCACCCTTGCAGTTTCCTTCTGCTGTGCAGTGTCAGCCAGGATGGAGCAGCTGTGGACAGAGCAGCTGTAG
Source organism: Bos indicus (assembly GCF_029378745.1). NCBI lineage: Eukaryota > Metazoa > Chordata > Mammalia > Artiodactyla > Bovidae > Bos > Bos indicus. The sequence goes on from NC_091777.1 coordinate 42,652,927, forward strand.
GTGGAGCAGGGCTGCTGGAAATGAGGCCTGGGATGGAGAGCAGGGTGGCCAGCTCCTTTCCCAAGTGCAGCTGCCTGGTGACAGCCCTGGAGCAGGACAGGAGGTATGGCTTCTGTCGGCATGAGGGTCAGGTCTGATCACACACACAGACAGCCTCTCCAAAGAGTCCCGCATTGAGCCACGTGAGAGGAATTCTTACGAACATTTATCTGTTTGGAGTTAAAAGATGAGGATGCTGAATGGATTTGACAATGACCTTTTGCTTATAAATACTCACAAATCCTGACGTGGAAGGTAGCAGTATGTTCTGTGTGTGCATAGTACTTCGCAGCTTCATGAATGCTTTCCCATGCTTGTGGGATGTTGTTTAGTCTTCTCAACTGCCTAGGAGTGGGGGCTAGGGACACTCATTCAACTCCTAAGGAAACTGAGACTCAACTTGGAGAAGTCTGAAGACTTGACCGAGCTCCAGTGGCTGGGAAATGGCTCAGCTGCCAGACCAGCTGGTTGCTCAAGACAAGAAGGATGGGGCTGTCTAGGGGTTCTCTTGGGGCTTGTCATGCTCAAAACCACAGATGAAAGGTTGTCTGAATTCAAGTCTCCTTGCCCATCTCCAGAGGCCCAATGCAACCCCCAGACCTATGCACTGTATTCCAAACACAATTAACAAAAATAAGTTGAGCAAATATCTGAAAATTAAGAATTTTCATATATAGGAAGGATTGCAATTTCCTCTTGAAACCTGGGAGGTGGTGGTGGTGGTGGTTTAGTTCTTATGTGGTGTCCAAATCTTTTGTGACCCCATGGACTGTAGCTCACCAAGTTCCTTGTCCATGAGATTTCCCAGGCAGGAAAACTGGAGTGAGTTGCCATTTCCTACTCCAGGGGATCTTCCCAACCCAGGAATCAAACTCTCATCTCCTTCATTGCAGGTGGATTCTTTATTGATGAGCCGATCTGGGAGAAACCTCTTGAAATCTGGTCAGAGGGTGCCATCCCATCATGGTGTTGTTGGATAGATACAGGCAGTGGCTTTGGCTCAGAGGGGCAGGAGCTCTCATAGGCCAGTAGGCTCCATGGAGACAGTGACCCAAGTGATATCTCATCCTGCTGCCCAATGATCTGATGACCTTCCACTGACCTTACCAGGTTGGCCACTGACCATGCTGGTCTCTTCCCAGGGCCCAGTCCTGCTGATCCCTGTTCCTTCCAGGGATACACCCATCACTGTCACACACACCCACCATCCTCTTCCCTGCCTAACACCTTGGCCTTTAAGCCCAGCTCAAGCTGGTTCACTAGCCCCTTGGTCAGCCTGCTTTGGCCTCCTCTTTCCTAAGCTCAGCAGGACTTGTCAGTTGATTGACACAGGGAACATGTCAGAGCCAGAGGGGCCCAGGGGGATATTTGAATGCACCCTTCCTATTGACATGAAATGCAGTCAAGGCCAACCAGGGCCCTGGCCTGGCCATGTCACCAATTCACACCTTCCCCTGATCCATGAGGCCTCTTGATTACACAGTTGCCTGAGTTCACTCCTTGATTGCCCTTCATTTTTTATTCTTTTTGGGAAACATAAAAAGGTACAGAGAATAGCTAAAGGCCTAATTCCACAGAATCCAGATTCAACAAATATTAACATTTGCCATATTTGTTGCAGATACTAAAAAATAACAACAATCCTGAGCCCAGTCCTGGGGGGAGGCCTGCGTGGTACATTTCAGGTCCCCATACCACCCCTGATCTCATTCCATTCTCTTTCTCTCTCTCCTAAGGTAGTGTCTTTGCTTTACATCCTTCTGATCTATGTATATTTGCACATACACATGCTCACACACCCAACACAGAGCACACTTGTGCACACCCATGTACATACACGTGTGCACACATATGCATGTGCACACATTCTTACCTTTTATTTACTGGGTGGTTATGTGCAAGTATCTAAGTCTACATAAATCTTCTTTGCTTTTTTTCCCATCATCGTGGCATTTTTGAGGTCCGAGCGCCCACGCTTGGGAATCCACTTAGCCACTGCGTGAGGGGTTCCATGAGAGACGTACCATCTTGTCTTCCTGCTCCTCTTTGGATTGACGTGTACATTGCTGCTGATTTCTCACCAAGGGTGAAGCTCTGGCAACCATGTGTATCTCTTCTGGGGCTCATTAATGAGGCTTGTTCTAGAGTTTCATCTGTTCTCTGACACGTCCTGAGTCTCCCTCCCTAGGGTGACTGAGGCCTTTGGGGGCCTGCAAGGCCAATGTGAGAAAGTGCCCAGCTCAGCCCCCAGCCAGTGCCTGGTATTTTTCTTGGAATGTGCTCATATTTCCTTCAGTTCCCCATTGAAGCTGGCACAGGCTGGGCATGCCGTGTGCCCCTAGCAGGTAAGGTCTGCACACACAAGCCGCAGGGAGCCCCAGCCCTCGGCCTGCTCCTCCCGGGCCCATTAAACCTCTCACTTTGTATTTTCTAATTCCTTTAAGAAATCCCAAACCTGTCTCCTTGGATAGAAATAAAATAAATGTAATATCTATTGCTATCGCTTAAACACAAATTATAGCATTTTTTATTAAATACTCTGTTGTCAAATGCTTGACATTCTTCATAATAGATAAAAAAGCAACTAAAACTAGTTATTTTCTGTTACCTTAGAGGCTTGCAACATAGTGTGTAGTGTATTTACTTGTTATGTTCTGCTTGTCGCATTTCATTATAAGTACGTGAATTATTTTCCCTATTAAATTAAAATGCCATCTCCCCTCCCCCAGCTACCTTTGGGCTTTTATCAAAGGTGAAGGTCTGGCGATGTGGGAGCTGGGGAAGGCCGCCTGGAGATCAGGGTAGAGCTGGCGTTTGAGAAGGTCGTTCCCATCCCCTGTGCTTGGAGCTGGGAGCCAGGAACACTGCCCACAACCCCAGTGAGCCCTGGTTGTGGGCAAAGGCCATTGGTGTCAGCATTCTGGCCTGACGTTCACTGAAGCCCATTTCTGCACACTGTCTCTTCATAGCAGCCATGTAAGTCAGGCAGGCTGGGGCCACTGTACCCATTTCACAGAGAAGAAAATGGTCCTGAGAGAAGGGGTTTTCAAGGTGAGGTCAAGTTCAGGCCGGAGCCCTGCCTCCCGCCCCCGTCCCGCCACTGCCACTCTCTCACATGGACTGAGGACTGCTGTGCGCCTGGAACTTGGCTGAGGGTTCCATAGGCAATGCATTGTTCGATCCCAAACCTGTTCTTTGAGGTGGTAGTGTTATGATCCCTCTTGCAGCTTTTTATGACCCTGTGGTTCACAGAGGACAGAGAACTTGTCCATGGTCGTGCAGCCTGTAAGTGCAAGGCCAGGGTTCCAGCCAGGTCTGTCTAACCTCAGAGCAGGATTCAGGAGCAGTGTGGGGAGACAGCTATTAATAACTCTCAGGTCTCACATTTCCCCTTTAGAATTTGATGAAATCTATGGAGTGTGCATTTCTTATACAAACGACATTTTATATATGATTTTATGGATTTCCCAGATTCTCTGCTGGCCATCTCTGTAGGGCCCACACAGGGCTCTGTGAATCAGGTCAGAAAGAGCTCTCCTGAGAGGTTGGGAGTGTTCCCGATTGTCATTCACCCAGCCCCGGTTGAAATAAACAGAAATGCATGCTGCCAGACATGGCACCTGCCCACTCTGTTCCTGCCCTCCTTCCTGAATTCCTCCTGAACTCCAGCCGAGTATCACCAGAATTTGAAATGGGCCCAAGTGGAGCTCGAGAGAGTGGAGCACTGTCTCACAGTGCTGGGACAGGACCTGGTCTTCCCTGCATCTGAGAGGGCTGGGAGAGTGATGGATGGCTGGAACACCCACTTAGATAGTCCCGTTCTGTCAGTGTTTCCCCACCTGCCCGCCTAGGGTACACTTCTTGAGAAGAAGAGTTAAAGCCTTCAGGTCACCTGCAAGCCTCTGACAACATCCCTCCAGGAACCTAGACAGGTGCAGAGCCTAGCTGAAATCCAGGGAAGCTCAGTTTACTCATCTCTAAACTGAGAAGATCCTCCCCAGGGTCCGAAGGTACAGCTCTCTGACTCTGTCATCACTGAGGACATCACGCATGTCTATTTCTCCTCTCCCTGCATGTTTGCTTGTGGGTCCCTGGTTTGACCTGTTCTTGCTGTTTAATCTTACAGAGAACATTCTCAGGATTCCTGCTATCTCGATGTGTCTTTCAGCACCGGCCACTCCATCATCTGAAAGCTTTGTGGCAACACAGCACCTTTCATTTGAAGCTGCTTCCCAGAGCTGTGCTGATAACACTCGGCTTGGCGGTGCAGGGAGAAAGGAAGCTGATAAGGCCAAGAGAACATCAGAAAGTTATGCCTCCTAAATGCAACCGCCAAATGAAAGTGCTTGAAAACATTTACAGGTACCCATGGAGGGGAGATAAAAGAAAAAGTACCTGCGAAGTTTTTCAATGCAAAAGAGGAAGTCAGATGAGAAGAATGCAGGCTTCATGCATGGGAGACACTGGGGTCCCCACATTGCCACCAAGGCCATCGTGATGGAAGCATCTTCTCATTGGCCGGTGGTCAAGAGTAGGTGTGAATGGAAAAGATGAGGCCAAGGAAAAGGGCCAGGCTTTGGGGTAAGCAGACTATAAATCTGACATCTGCCTTGCCCCTTTGGATACACTTTAGCTTAGGTTTTATTTGTCTGTTTCCTTACCGCCATTCCTCAAATACCCTACAGCCTTTGTTGTTGTTTTTTAGTCACTAAGTCACATCTGACTCTTTGCAATCCCATGGACTGTAGCCCATCAGATGCCTCTGCCCATGGGATTTCCCAGGCAAGAACACTGGAGTGGGTTGCTGTTTCCTTCTCCAGGGGGTGTTCCCTACCCAAGGGTCAAACCTGTGTCTCCTGCATCGGCAGGCAGATTCCTTACCACTGAGCCACCTACAGTCTTTGAGTGCTAATTAAAAATCCACCAGAAATGAAATTATCAGGACCGGTCACGGCACAAGAGAGATGAAGTAGTAAGGAAGGAAGGAGAAGGATTGATAAAGGCAGGTGGAAGAACACTTGTAGAAGCAGATATGGGGATGGAGGATGGAGGATGGGAGGAAGGCAGGGGTCCAGGAAACAGAAGGTATCCTTCAAAGCCCCAGAGCACATGGGGAGAATTTTGGAAGCACAACAGACAGGCAGTGTGTCCCACAACGGATAGCAGGATGGAGCCCTGAGCAAATTTCTGAATTATTCAAGGGCCAGATCACAAACCCTGGAATCTCATATCATATCCTCTTCCTCATTCTTTTCAATTCTAGTGCCAGATTTTCAGCCTGATAAGGCATTATGGTTTTTCTCAAAGCCAGCATTTCCACAGTATTTTTTGGTCAAGCGTCTTTGCCATCCTCCTAGGCGTCTCCTGACTTTTCTGTTTCAACCCCGGGCCTGTTTCCCCTGTATCAGCCCTCAGTTGGAGTTATCTTGAGGCCCACTCCGACTACAGCTGGTTGGCTGCTCCTTGCAGCATCCTCGGGGAGCTCAGCCAAGTTCATGGTCTCCTTCTCATACAATAGATCCTGTTCTGCTGGCCAGGTCTCCCGCACAGGAGATGAGACCTATCACCCTGGAGCTTCTTCTCCCTCTTCTCCCTGAGCTTGGTCCTCACCTGGGGTGTGACACTTTCTTGGAGAACATCTTGATGTAGATGAAGGATGCTCCGTGAATCAATAAATCATAAGTCTGTTGGACAGCACTCAGGTAGGTAAATGCATGTGTGTGTTCTTCACTCAGTGAGCCCTCCTAAAAAAGATAATACACTCAGTATCTCACCCTGCTGACATATTTCAACTCAATTGATAATGGACCAGGATTGAGCACAGCTTAGAGAGTGAATTACCTTTTAGCTATCCCTTCAAGTTTAGGGTTGCAGTCACCAACAAAATCAATGTCGAAGGATTCTTGTTGTCTCAGGCAATACCTACAGTGACTCCTAATGAAATAAACCATTGAAGCCTTTTAATCAGAGCACCTGCCTGAAAGGAGGAAGCCATCGGGAGGAGGCTGGGGCTCTAGGGACCTGTTTTCCCCTCACCGGTCAACGCATGAGTGATTCTTTAATTGTAGTAATGATGCGCTTACCCTGGACCCAGACGCTTGGGCAGCAGGAGGCAGCAATTCTCTGGGGCGCAGAGCTGGCGTGACCTCAGCTGGGGCTACACAGGTCCCTGAGCAGAGCTGTATCACCAGGGTCCATGGCTGCCCCTCCCGGATAGGGGCCCATTTTACTCTCAGACTTGTGATAAATCTCAATGGAAAGAAAGCCCTGCCATAAAGGAGGCCCCAGTCTGTATATCAGGATTCCAGAGTCAGTGTTGAGAAAATAAGAGTCACTGCTAATGGGTTCCTGCCCCCACCCCTGCTCTGCCATGGCCCCTGCCTGCTTCCCTCTAGAAAGTCAGCTAACATCACCTTAAATAAATTCAAATATTAGGAAGCTCAAGGAAATTCAGAAACGATCAATGTTGATCGAGAAGATTTCTGAGAAGGCTTGCTTCTGTGGCCACTTGTCCAGTCCGGGGCATGTTTGTGGCTTGTCTCTATGGCATCCATTCCTCATTTTCTAGGGCTTGTTCCCTGACTTTCTTTGGAAATCTATCTTCTCTTACTCCTGTGTAAGAGGATAAATGTATCTTCTCTTACTTCCTGACCCAGGGATTGAACCCAGGTCTCCTCCATTGCGGGCAGATTCTTTACCATCTGAGCCACCAGGGAAGCCCCCTCCACTGAGTACCCAAACCTACATTTTACTGAATCTTTAAGCAAGCCCCAGGAATGATTGGGCTTCCCCAGGCTTCCCTGGCACTAGTGGTAAAGAACCCACCTGCCAATGCAGGAGACAAGAGATGCGGATTCAGTCCCTGGGTCAGGAAGATGCCATGGAAGAGGGCATGGCAAACCACTCCAGTATTCTTGCCTGGAGAATCCTATGGACAGAGGATCCTGGTAGGTTCGGTCCATAGGGTCACAAAGAGTCAGACACCACTGAAGCGACCTAGCATGCACGCATATGCACCAGGAATGAGTGAGGGGCACAGAGGCGAAAGGAATTGCTTTTCTTGGAAGGCAATATAAAAAGAGAGTCACCGTGTACCTGGTCATACTCAGAGATCCATGGTCCTCTGAAGTCCCATTTTTCCTTTTCTTTCTTTTTAGATTTCATTAAAAAATTTTTTTTATTGGGGTATAGCTGATTAACAATATTGTGATAGTTTCAGTTGAACAGCACTGGGACTCAGTCATACATATACATGTATCCATTCTCCCCCTAACCCTGTTCCCATCCAGGCTGGAATATAACATTGAGCAGCGTTCCATTTTTCTCATGGATCATAATGGTGGAGCCAAAGAGTTTCTATTATGGGTAGCTTTGCTGAAGCCCTGGCCCTAGAATGGCCAAGGATAAGTCCCCCACCAGCCTGTAAGCCCTAGCTCTTCCTGTGAGAGACTCTTCAGGTTCCTAGAGAACATCTTGTCTTCTGGATAGCCAGACCAACAGAGATGCCAAATGAGATAGCCAGACCAGACAGTAGGAGCCAGAGTCAAGCCAATAATATCTGAATTCTCCCTTCCCTGGTTCTGTGTGGAGGTCACCTTGATGTCTAAGCATCCAGACCCCACAACCCCCCACCCCAGGGCCTCTCTTCTGGGGCCAATGCCAACGGGAACATTTAGTGTAACGGAGGCACAGCCAGAGACCACATGCCTCCTGCACGATTCCCGAGTAGAGATGCTGGTAGAGCGCCCACCGCCCTTTGTCTACCATGGTGATGAATGGTTGTTGACACGACTAAACAAAGGTATTATTAGTAGATTACATCTGAGAGCCTGGACTCGTGCAGAAAGAGGCCAACAAGAGCCCTGGGCCTCACTCGACTCCCAATTACTCCACAAAAGCCTAAAGCACCAGGTCAGGGATAAAAGTGAATAAATGTTTCTAAATTCTTATCTTAAACACACTTAAGCTTAAAGCTATTTAACTGGGGCTTTAAAAGCATGTGAGCCTTGTGGAGCCCAGCTACCTGCCTCATTCTCTCACTCTTATTTTTGCTTTTATCCTTTTAGTCTTGAAGAAGCCTAATTAGAAGCTTGAACAGGGCTCTCTCTCCCTGCCCTTAAATCAGTAATTGGCTTCAGTGCAGAGACTGTCAGGAAATTAACACATCACAACGTGACAGCTGTTAATTTTTTCTCCTTATTTGTCATATGAATCACTGCTGATTTGCCGGAGTGCATAACAAATTAGTGGGCTGTAATCAGCGGTCTCTCTTCTGTGAGCTGCACCTTCTCTCTTTTTTTTTCCTTTTTTCCCCCTCTCTCTCTTCTTCCCTCTCCCCCTGAAGTCCATTACTTCACTGCCTCAGCTGAGACGACGGTTCCTAGGTGTGTCATTGTCAATAAATCAGAATAAGCAAATGCTAAAAGCGCAAGAAGCTCTTTAAACTTTGATGAGGGCTTTTAGTTACATTTTTAAACTTACACTCATAACTGGAATCTTTTTTTTTTATATATATATTATCACTCCCTGGTACTGATAGACTGTCAGGTTTCCAGTCATTTCCTCATCCAACGTGCCAGGGAAGGTGGAATTCCAAGTGGCATCACTGCAAGTTCTGGCTGACGGAGAAGGAGGGAGGCGAGGTGTCAGGGAGGGTGGGGGCTGAAGGTATCAGAGATCCCCACAGGGTCAGACCAGAGGTGTTTCCTCTCTGAGTCAAGGATTAGAGGGGGAGAGAGGCAAACTGGAGGAATGGGAGGTGAACAGATAGGGCAGGAGGAAGAGACAGAGATTCTGGGACTTCTTCACCCCCTGGCCTTCTAACTTGACTCATGGTCCACTATGCATCAGCCACCTGAGGAGGCATTTAAGTCTCCGTTAAATGTCTTTGTGGCGGTCACTGGGACCACCAAGCAGAGTTGTGGGCTCTGGGACTTTATTCTACATTCAGCACCTTTGGTGGTATTACATCTAATATTTATGACTTTTCTCTTAAAGGTCATAAGGGGGGACAGAAAAGGTAAGACCTGCAAGGTGGCTATAATATGTGATTCTGCTCTAGACACCGAAATCTGGCAAACAAATCTGTGTTCTTTGCACCCACACTGTAGATGTGGAAGGTAGAGGAGCTTCTTTCTTCTCGCGTGCTCAGTCACTCAGTCGTATCAACTCTCTGCAACCCCATGTACTGTAGCCCGCTAGGCTCCTCTGTCCATGGAATTTCCCAGACAAGAATACTAGAGTGGGTTGCCATTTTCCTACTCTAGGGGATCTTCCCAATCCAGGGATCAAACCCATGTCTCCTGCATTGGCCAGTGTGTTCTTTATCACCGAGCCACCTTTCTTCTTGGTCTGAAACTTTCTAGACTGAGGAGTTCTGGTCTTTCCAACCTGAGTCCATCAGGGAGTTGGTTGGAGCTTCATGGGGTTGGGGGTGGGTGGACTCAACCTCTCAGGGCTCTCCCAGCATGTTACCTCGGATATTATAGACTGACGCTGAGCCTGAGGTAAGAGGATTTCAGAGATGAATTTCTTCTTTTCTTCCTTCTCTCATCCATCCATCCACCGACTGTCCTCTGCAGGGAGCAACAGGCATGAGCCCAGCATGTGACCAAGTGGAACAGAGGGAGGGACAGAAGATGGGTTTATCTCAAGACAGAAGAACCCAGGGAGGATAAATCACAGATTTAAACAAATAAAGACACTAGACCCAGACCCCCTTCTGCTATCCCAGGATGCTTTCTTGGGTGGAATGTAACAGAGTGGAAGGGCCCTGCTCCTCCAGCCATCACCATCAGCACGTGGGTTATTCTGTCTGCCATGTTAGTCTTGACTACTTTCCCCCCCCAGGAATTAGTCTAATGACTTTCTTGTGGTGAGTTCCAATTTGACCACTTGAAAACTGGCTTTAGTTAAGTTTATCATACACTTTTCCAGGACTATCAGTACTAGACTCTACTTTAAGAACCAGGAATTCAATAAATTGGGGCCTACGATCTTAGATTATTTGTACTTTCTTGCAAAACAGCAGTAATTTTAAAAACATGTTCTTAAAGAAATCTCAACACTTGGGTCTTAGAATACACATCCCACCCGCTGTTCATTCCCTCATGAGACGTGAGATGCTCTATTTTAAGAGACTCAAACCTGCAACACCAGCATCATCCTTCGGAGCTGATAAGGTCACAAGGTCTCATTGTGTGAACATCATTGAAGTATTTTAGAAATAAAACAATAAAACAATTGTCCTTCCTCCTCCCCATTTTACTGATGCTAATGTATGCTCATTCAATGTGTTTAAATACAGTTTAGTAATGATACATCTTACAAAAATCTCTGTTGAGAAAGTTTCCCTCTACTGTCAATTTATAAGCTCAAAGAAAGGGTTTTAAAGTAAAATACCAATTTAACAATTACTCTGTCAAATCCCAATTTAATAATTAAAAAAAAAGTCATTTCTCCCTTATCTGATGTGGAACGAGCTTCCTGGTAGAGACCTGGATTGGTAGTAGGGAAGCAGCAGCTCCCCTAAAGTGGCAACCATGAGAGTCTGGTGATCCCTGGACAAACCGGGCCACCATGGGGGCAGAGCTCCTGGTTGGTCTAGGGAAGACCCCACAGGAAGAGGACCCAGGGGGCACTGGGCGCCACAAGCTGAATGCCTCTGGAAATGATGGAGCCTGAGCCCGTGTTTCCAACATTCATTTTGAATTTATTGAAGCAATAAATTCTACTGTTACTGACTGGCTGTCAAGCACTGTCTTCCCAGTTCATGGGTGCTCGGGCACAAGCTGATGCCACTACTCCTACGAACCTTCTACCTCTGACCTCTAGAGACCCAGCCTCCAAGTTCTCCCATCCCTATGCCGTGTGTTCCTCTCCCTTCCAAACTGCTGGATGGAAGTCCTGTCTCTTGATAAACAAACCTCCTTACATCTCCTGTCTATATCCAATGTTCTCATTCTGCTCTAATTGGTGCTGTGGTCTTGGTGATGCTCTTTAGGGACAAGCTTCCCCTGCAGTCCTCTGTAGTGGCAACTGTTCCTTCTTCCAGGCTCCGTGTACATCAGTGTCAGCTGGGAATCATTTTTCCTTCTATCCCTGAAGACAAGCACCATCTGCCTGTACTACCCTTCACCTCTGGTAATTCCTGGCATTCACCAATCTCCTGGATACAGATATTCTTCTGTCATTCTCGTTTATCAGACACCATGACAACTGGATCCACGTTTTCTCTTACCCCTAACCCATTGTCATCATTTAAGGTGACCTCAGCCTTAATACATGGGCTTCCCAGAGAGTTCAGTGGGTAAAGAATCCACCTGTAATACAGGAGACACAGGAGAGGCAGGTTTGATCCCTGGGTCAGGAAGATCCCCTGGAGGAGGAAATGGCAACCCACTCCAGCATTCTTACCTGGAAAATCACATTGACAGAGGAGCCTTGTGGGCTATAGTCCATGGAGTCGAAGAGTTGGACATGACTGGGTGACTAAGCATGCACATCACACAGCCTTAACATGCATGACCCATCACCCATCACTGATGCCTCACAAATGTCTGATCCACCTGCTAATTTCCAGTGACCCGCATCCATCCTATGTTAGCCATCTGGTCAACCCCAGATGGTCTATACCTTCCCCTAGAAACTATGAGTCTCAAGTCTTAAATGCTAGAAGCAACACATTCTCAGGCACAGGGCTGTCTTTGTCTTGAAGATTTTCTCTTTATATACATTTTCTTCTATTTTACTGGGATTTCTGGTAGAATGTATCTCAATTCTCTCATCCTTCCTAGCAATGCTTTCTGCCTTAGATTCTTCATCTGTGCTCTGTGTTCTTTCGTTTCAACCACTTAGGTGTGAGGATCCTCCATGTCACCATTCTTTGCATTGTCCCTGCTCTACCCTGGCAAAACCCCCATCCTGAATCAACCCATTTCCCTTTTCCTGTATTCCCACTCTGAATGAACAAGCAACGCTGGAGAAAAGCCACAGTCTTCTGCAAATTGGAACTCTACAAACACAAAGTCTCTGGGCCTAGCTGAGCCTTCCACACTCTGTACCACCTCCCTTGAGTTTTCACACCTGGCTTTCTCTACATCTCCTACCCTCCATCTTTGTCTCCCATCTCAGTATAAAAATCTTCTCTCCTTCCATGGAAAGTTGACCACCCCACTTTGTTTCTGCTCCACTTTTCTTCCAAGTCTGCTCTCTGAGTGCTATGGCTTAGTGGATTCACTTCTCTTTCTCCTATATTTTCAACATCTCCCACTGTCTTCTCTTTCTATTCCTTCCTTTTAACAACAAAACATGCTTAAATCCCTCCCAACTTAATAAAAATAATCCTTATAGCCCTAAGCAGCTTCTTGTCCTCACACCCAGCCAAGTTTCTGAAAGAGTGGTCTACACTTGCTATCTCCACTCTCCCTGAAATTGTTAGTGAACCAAATATGAGTGTACTCACCCATGTGCAGTAAAGACAGTGTATTGACATTAGATTATGGTAAAGGAATGGACAGCACTTATTGAAGGGCACCCAGCAAGGTGAACGGGCAGCTTATGTTCAGAAGACCCAAACTCCCCAATGGCTTTCAAGGAAGGGTATTTAAAGGCAGTGTGAGGGAGCAGGGGTGCAGAGTGTGTAATCAGCTTACGCACAATTGGTTGGCATCAAGGTAAGATTTCAAGCACCATCTGCCTTCTGGTTTCAACTGGTCTAGGGTCTAGTGCTTGTGGTCAGCAGTTTTCACCTGGTGGGGGTCTGCTTCCTGTAAAAACAACTCAGATATAGCCTATATCTGAAACTTCCAAGGAACTGGGAGCTCGGGGATTCCCAAACCCTGCCACTATGTGGCAGATTTATAGTCCAAACTGTTAGCCATTTCCTGGCCCAAAGCTATTTTTTTGTTTGTTTGTTTCTACACCTTCACATTTCCTAATCATTAAATTGTGAGCCAGTCTTTGGAGTCTCAGAGAATGCTTGGGAGACTGAAGCAAAAGCTTTTTCCTTCAGAGGACAGGGACATGGGGGCTTGTATGTGATTTCACAATTAACTCATCACCCAATTTGGCAGTTGCTCTTCCCATCTCATGGAAACTTGTGTCACCAAGAATGCTATTATGCATGGAGACAAGGATGCTTTTCAGTTCCTAGTTAACCTGATTTCTCTGCAAGGATGAGAGCAGTTAACTACTTCAAAAATGTTTGACTTTCAGACTTGGATTGTTGCTCCTTTTTGGCCATTCCTTTCTGGTCTCTTACATGAGAAGTAAGTAGACTTACTTCTCATGATCTTTCCATTATAAGTAATTTCCTTGGGATTTTCCTTTTTCTCTCTTTTCACTTTACTCTGTGGACAAACTTTATCTCTCCTTTGGCATCAAATATGACTTCAGATATAAATTTTCTGAACAACAGTCTTGGATATCTCGTAAGTGCATGCAAGGTTAACCTACCACCTCTCTTCCTGTCCTCACCTGCCTTGAATTCTTTGTCTAGAGATCAATGACCAGAGACCATCCTAGATTATTTCCTCCCCAGTATAGCCATTGTCTGTCCCATCACTGAATTGTGTCCATTCCCATGATTGTCCTTTCTCATCATTACTACTCCATGACCAGGTCCCACCACCACTTCCTTTCACTTGATCAATTCAACAGCTGCCATATTGCCAGCCTCTAATACATCCAATGGGCTTCCCAGGTGGCACTAGTGGTAAAGCATTCACCTGCCAATGCAGGAGATGCAAGAGATGCACGTTTGATCCCTGAGGTCAGGGAAGATCCCCTGGAGTAGGCAATGGCAACTCACTCCAATATTCTTGCCTGGAGAATCCCTTGGACAGAGAGGATCCTGGCGGGCTACAGTCCATGGGGTTACAAAGAATCAGACATGACTGAGAGACTAAGCACAAACTAAAAAGTACAAATATATTCAATGTATTTTCCATACTGCAACCAATCATCTTTCTTAATGCAAACTTGACCTTGCAGCGTGCATGTTTATTCTCTGTTGCAGAATCCCTCCATCTTTTTAAAAATATGTATATGTGTATTTATTTGGCTGTGCCAGGTCTGAGTTGCGGCATGTGATATCCTCAGTCTCTGCTGTGGCATACAGGATCTGTTTTTATTTCCGGCATGGAGTTGTGCCAGGCAAGATCTAGTTCCCTGATCAAGGATCAAACCCGGCCTCCTGTACTGGGAGCACAGAGTCTTAACCACTGGACTTCCAGGGAAATACCCATGTTAAATACCATCTTTAACATGTTTTCAAAGACCTTCATGATGGGACTCACCTGCTTCCCTCGGGTGGGTCCTGCTTTGCCACTCAGACCGCCTATCACAGTCTGGAAACACTGAACTCAATCAGTTTCCTCAAAGTGCAAAGATGTATCTTGTTCCCCAATCTCACACCCAGAAGACTAGGGCCTGCATTCCTTTCCCTGGCTAGTCCAGCAGCCTGAAGTGGCAGCTCACATCACATGGCCTGGTTGGGGTGTCTGTTACCACACCAGGCCCCACCTCCAGGCACACAGTGCAGTGTGTCGGGGCAGAAACCACGTGCTCATTGCTGGAGCTGGCCCCAAGCATAGTGGCTCACCCAGGGAGGGTCTCTGCATAGTTTTGTCAAATGCCTTAGTGTTCAAAGTCTACAGTGATGGGCCTGGGTGGACTTTTCCATTTCCTGAAAGTCAGTGTATATCTTGGGCTCCGTAATTTGGAATTAAATTTATTACCTGAACATCTTTCAGTTTTGATCAAATTTTCTAACACAGCTGGGTTGATGGAGGCTTCTCTATATCCACAAATAACAACTTATAAGTACCTAGGGTTATTTCTCTCTGCATGAAGCTAACCAGCTGGTGATTCCCATCTCTGAGCAGATGTTTGGCCCTGCGTAGACCCCACGAGGCCGTGCTCAGGGCTACACCCCTCACACCGTTCTGAACCCACTTTGTGGTTCTAGGGAAGGCCTCTCAGTAAGGATTTTTTACAGTTCAGCTGCTCCTGAAACCTTAGAGTCCACAGAGGGGAAAAACTGAGAAATGATTTCCAAACTGAAGCAAAGTGAGCTGAGTCTAGGAGGAAGGAGAAAGAAAGTCAGTTTGGGGCAGGATTAAAAGTCAGTCTGTGCTGTTAAGGCAAAAATAAACAGAGGCACACAAAAACCAAACAACACAAAAATGCTCATCAGCTGGGCCAACCCGGCTCAGACCACCCACTTTGCTGAATTTACCAGATCCACCAGGGCCCCACCCTTTCCTGCACTACAGAGGGACAGGCAGGACAATGGTGTGGAGGAGGAGGGACCAGCCCAGAGCAGAACGACCCTTCCTAAGCTGCTTAGACAGGGGCTTCAGCAGAAAATCCCGTTGGAAGTCGGGAGTGGGTGAGTCTCCTGCCTGCTGCCTCAGTTTTCCTTTTGAGAGAATAGCACGCTTTGGTCTTTTTGCCCTAATGAGTCTCCAGTTGGGGTTGGGGTAGACCAGTAACTAGGGGGAAGGGCCACATTCTTTGAAAAGACGTATTCAGAGTATAATATCCATCATAATGAAAAACTATTGCCTTTGTATTAAACTTTAGAGAGAGTTAAATCCAATTAAAGCATCTGGCCTCCTGGGGGAACACGGACATGGAGTCCTCGTTAGCCCCTTCAGTGACTCTGAGGCAGGTGGTGGAGGGACAGGGCAATTTCCCTTTGTTCACTCGCTTTTCTGTCTCCCACACCAGAATGGAAGGGTAGAGACATCCGCAGGGTGTTCACCACTGTGTCCCCAACACTTGGACCTGGCCAGGCACAGAGAGGGCATTTGTTGAATAAGTTGATGAATGAGAGAAAGAAGGAATGAACGAATGAACGAACATCAACCCCAAGGGACGGGGGTGGTGATGTGAGACCTTGCCTGACACAGGGTAGATGAACACTGAATATTCGTTGTGCGCTGTGTATCAAAACAGAGCTTAAGTGAACAGAAAACCAGAACTTTTACAGAAAGTTTTTCTAGAGGGAGGTTCGTATTTCCCAATCAAGATACCTAGGCCCAGGGAGGGATGGGGGTTTGCCTGCAATTTCTGAGCTTGTCAGACTCCAGGTGTTGGCCATCCTGGGGCTTCTGAGCCCTAAAGGCCTCGCCCAGGACCTCTCACTGCTGGGGGCGTTAGAAGGCATCCACCAGGGAAGCTTGTCAGGAGTTTGAGTCCCAGGACTGGACCTTCACGTCCTCCCACCAGGAGAGCAGAGGCCTTTCCTCCTGAGCACCCTCTGCCCTGTTGCTCCCTCTGGTCTCAGCAGCCACCCAACATCCACTCTCCTCTCTGGCTCCCAAAGCTCAGGTGCTCACATGTGGACAAAATGAAGGCTGGCCAGGTGTCACATGTGCAGAACAACCAAGGCACGAACACAGGACGTGCTCCTGCCTGGCCTGGAGGGGTCCCACGGCTGCCTCGCTTTTCAGCCCTCGGAGGGGCCAAGGAGGACTGTGGCAACTCAGAAAAGTGGTGAAGTCCCAGAAAGTCAACTCTCCCTTCAAGGCTCAGCTCAAATGTCGCCTCTTGCAGGAAGCCCTCGCTGCTTCCCAGCCTTGGTGACATGTGCTGATCCTCTAGGTCTCTGCAGAGTTTCTGATGCCAGCGGTCCCCAACCATTTTTCATGGAAGATGATTTTTCCATGGACCAGAGGGGTGGGGGGATGATTTCACATAATTCAAGCGCATTATACATTACATTTATTGTGTAGTTTATTTCTATTATAGTTACATCAGCTTCACCTAAGATCACCAGGCATTAGATCCTGGAGGCTGGGAACCCCTGCTTCATGCCATTCTTCCACAGCTCAACTGTGTTCCTCTGTGTGAGACTGTGCCCTTCACTTCAAGGAGGACGTCGTTCTTTCCTTTGAACTTCCCGTCCACACGGTGCCTGGCTCTGAGGGCATGCATCCTTGGGAAATACTCATGACAAGTGGACAAGCCCTCTCAGCATCCTTAGGGCCAAGGAAGCAGAAGGAGACCAAAGAGATGCTCTCACCGTCCACAGGGTGAAAGACTGGGAAGGCAAAGATGAGGTCTCTGGGCAGACTGAAGAGCAAGGCCTTCCCTTTCCTGGGCCTCCAGACCCTGCAGCCCCTGCTAGGTCCCCCTCAGGTCACACCTCATCCCACCTTAGATAAAAAGGAGCTGAAGAGCAAATGTGAACAAGGAGAGTAAAATGAACGGGAACCACAGTGGAATATTACTCAGCCATTAAAAAGAATACATTTGAACCAGTTCTAATGAAGTGGATGAAACTGGAGCCTATTATACACAGTGAAGTAAGTCAGAACGAAAAACACCAATACAGTATACTAATGCATATATATGGAATTTATAAAATGGTAACGATGACCCTATATGTGAGACAGCAAAAGAGACACAGATGTATAGAACAGTCTTTTGGACTCTGTGGGAGAAGGCGAGGGTGGGATGATTTGCGAGAACAACATTGAAACATGTATATTATCATATGTGAAACAGATCACCAGCCCAGGTTCGATGCATGAGACAGGTGCTCAGGGCTGGTGCACTGGGATGACCTTGAGGGATGGGATGGGGAGGGAGGTGGGAGGGGGGTTCAGAATGGGGAACACATGTATACCCATGGCTTCATGTCAACGTATGGAAAAACCACTACAATATTGTAAAGTAATTAGCCTCCAATTAAAATAAATAAATTAAAAAAACACTCACCCCGATGAATGGAAAGGCTATGTAATCAACTCCTTGTTTGACCAGAGTGTGGAACTTGCTCGTTTGGACCCAAGCATGTAGACATGGCTGAAAAGCAGAAGTCATGTCTAGCAGGATGGCCCAGGTCAGGTACCAGGAAGCTGAGAGAGGGGCCGGGAGATAGGACGAGGCTGCCGTATCTGCCGCAGGTGTCTCTCCACGGCTCTTCCTCCCCTTCCCAGGCCTCTCTCCTCCTCACAGGCTGCTTGTGGCAGGCGCAGGTGGGGTTTCCTGGGAGGCGGGCTCCAGACTGGGAGTTTGTTAATAAGCACTCTTGGGATCCCCATGGAAGACAAGGAAGGGGAGGAAAGAAGCAGGACTGGGCAGGGGAGGGTGCTGAGCAGTGAGACCTCAGCCAACAGGGTGGAGGATTCCGGATTCTGAGGTCTTTACACCCCCTACCTGGATCAATCAAACCTGGAAAAAGGCTAACCCATGGGCAGGGCTGGGTCTTCAGGCAGGCGCTCCTGAAAGGGCTGCCAGCTGAGGGCTGAATGTTGGAGCCTTTCCAAACAGCTGGGGGAATATGTCCCCTCCTCTGGAAGGGGCTCTGGGCAGCCCATCTCAGCACCCCCACATATGGGCATCAGCTGGGGTAGCGGGAGGGATGTCAGGCTTGGCAGGGAAGAGTTGCAGGGAGTACAAATGTCACGTGCATGCGTGCTCAGCTCTGTCCAACTCTGCGACCCCATGGACTGTAGCCCATCAGGCTCCTCTGTCCATGGAATTTTCCAGGCAAGAATACTGGAGTACATTGCCATTTCCTCCTCCAGGGGATCTTCCCAACCTAGAGATCGAACCCACATCTCTTGTGTCTCCTGCATTGGCAGTCAAATTCTTTACCACTAGCGCCACCTGGGAACTTAATTCTCCTGTTCATCCCCTCTTATCCTCCCCACCCACCCATCACACCTGGCTTAGAGGGGAGGGCAGTCAGGTGTCAAATTTAAGAGTATTGTACTTGAAAGACCCACATCTGACAAACACAGACTTCCAACCTGGAAGCCCTTCCTCCTCATTGTTCAGAAGGGAATTGAGGCCTGGAGAAGGGAAGTGGCTCAGGAGGACACGTAAGTCAGGGGAGGTCCAGGAGGTGAGCTCAGGGATTCTGCTTTCCCTACCAGGGTTAAGACCATCTTCTGCCCTAAGCCTTGTAGAGGATGATGTTTCTTCCCATCCAACTTTCAGGTTTTTGCACTTTCACAAAACAATGCAAACCAGTGAGGCTTCAAGGAGTTCATACTGAATGCTCTGAACTGCCTCAGGCCACAGGAGGCAAGAGAAAGATGACTCAAGATTGTTGCCTACAGTTCCAGGCACAAGAGGTATGGCCAGCTAGCAATGCATGTAGCAGGATGAAAGACTAAAAGAATATGCCCATGGGAATTTATTCACAATGCAGGGTCAAGTCCAAGAAATTCAGGGTGGGCCCGAAGGGAGGCTATAGATGAGACTCGGGAACAAGGTTTTTGGCCCAACAGGAGAATAAGAGCCTCAGGAAAGATGAACAGGACAGAGGTCTCAGCCAGGGCTGGCGGTCCAGGCAACTTGGCCCCTCACCTCTCAGCTGAGCTGGAGTTGGGCAGGGAAGTCATAGTGAGGGAAGACAGAATTCAGTCAGATGGTCACTGGGGAAAGCCCCTGCCCTGCTTGGGGAGAGGGGAAAGGCCGCTCTATGTGAAGTCCAAGCAGTGAGTGGTCAGACAGGAGGGCAGAGATTCCTGCCGCTCCTCTGGCACCTAAAGGCCTGCAGGGGCCCTCAGAGGTGGACCGTGTGATGCATGAGGAAGCCACTCAACTGGGAAAACCAAGGCTGAAGAAAGAGATGCCAGCAAAATGGAGCCCCAGCTGCAGGGATGTCCACACCATAGATATCACAGTGGCCACAGTCCTGGGACCCCTAGAGGATCTTAGAGTCCATGGAAGAAAAGGAGAATGGGGGGACTCTCCAGGGATGTCTGATCTTCCCCATCGTCGGGGTCACCCAATCCAGGCAAATACCTTCTCCAGGCTGCTGTGGAAGTGGGCAGCAGGTGGGTGCTCACAAGCAGGGAGCAAGCCAGCAACAGCCCAGGGTCATATTCAAGCCCAGATCTTGCACTAAGTAAGATTCCCCCTTAGCTGCTTTCTCAGAGCTCTATCCCAATGTTTTGCAAAAATTTAAATCAATAACTCCAGTCTTTACTACTACATTAGAGATTAAACTAAATAGCTGGATTAGCCTTATTTAGAGGGAAAATGATTCAAACAAGGTGAACACTGCACCATGGAGCCCATGATTGCAGGGACACCGGAGACTGTTGCTGGGTCCCTGGACTCTCCTCCACCAGCAGGGGCCCTGGATGGTAGTCATTCAGGCTAGCAACCCATCCTTCTGAGGACAGGCAACAATGTGTGACCTAGTTTGTTAATGGAAAGTGATGAAAGTTGCCTATGTCTGTCCCTGAATGTATACCTTTAAGACGGTGGGTGATGTGCCACTGGCCTTCTCCAAGACATGGGAACCAGTAACATTTAAAACTGGATTGTCTGTCAAGCTAAGACCACTAACACACTTAGTGAGAAGCACATCCCCTCCATTGACTTAAGATGTACTTATGGTCTGAGGAAGAAATTATTTTAAGTTTTTGGAATTTCAGAATTATCAGTTACTGCAGCACAACCTCTCCTGTCCTGACTAATACACCTTATAGCTAAAAACTCTTCAATGCTTTTCTTCACAACTCTAATATGATAAACCCCAAAGCCTCAGCATGACCTGTAAGCTTCTGCATTATCTGGGTTCTACCTTCCTTCCAACCTCATCTTCCACCAGTCACACCTTGCTTGACTCTTTCAGCCATGATGACCTTCTGTCTGTTCCCCAAACATGCCATGTTCATTCCTCCAAGAAAAACTTGGCACTTGCTGTTATCTCCCCCTGGAATAATCTTCTCCCAGGCCCTCAGCCCTGAGTGGATTCAGATCTTCTCAGATACCACCTCCCTAAATCTGGGAGGAAACAGTCATTGCTCCAAATTGGATCTGAGTCTCCCTGCCAGAAACTGAGTAGGGCTAGCTCTGCTGGATTTCTGGGCTGAGTTGTTACCTGTTATAGAAGAATCATCTCCAACAACTGTCTTAAAGAAGCCTAATCACTCTTTTCTCTTATTTTTTAATTGGAAGATAATTGTTTTTACAATATTATGTCCATTTCCACCATAAAACAACGTGAATCCACCATAACTATATGTATATCCCATGCTCCTTGAACATCCCTCCCACCCCAACCCCCATCATACCCCTCTAAGTTATCACAGAGTGCCAGGCTGGACTCCCTGTATCATATAGCAGCTTCCCAGCTGCTAGCTATTCTACACACAGCAGTGAACACATGTCAATGCTGCTTTCTCAACTTGTCCCTCCCTCCCCTTTCCCCATTGTGTCCACAAGTCTGCTTTCTATGTCTGTATCTCTATTCCTGCCCTGTAAATAGGCTCATCAGCATCATTTTTCTAGATTTCATATACATGTGTTAATATACGGTACTTGTTTTTCTGACTGACTTCACTCTGTATTACAGGCTCTAAGCCCATCACCCTGGTCTAACTGATTCACATTTATTCCTTTTTATTGCTGAGTAATAGTCCATATGTAACACAACTTATTTATCTGTTCATCTGTTGATGGACATCTAGGTTGCTTCAACAACGAGGAGGAAGGGCTTCTAGGTTGGAAGTCTGTGTTTGTCAAATGTGGGTCTTTCAAGTACAATAGTCTTAAATTTGACACCTGACTGCCCTCCCCTCTAAGCCAAATGTGATGGGTGGGTGGGGAGGATAAGAGGGGATGAACAGAATTAAATTCCCAGGTGGTGCTAGTGGTAAATAGTACTGTTGTAAATAGTGCTGCAATGAACATTAGGGTACATGTGTCTTTTTGAATTGTGGTTTTCGCAGGGTATATGCCCAGTAGTGGGATTGCTGGGACATATGGTAGTTACATTCCTAGTTTTTTAGGGCTTATCCATACTGTTCTTCATAGTGGCTGTTCAATTTACATTCCTACCAACAGGGCAAGAGGGTTCCCTTTTCTCCACATCCTCTCCAGCATTTATAGTTTGTAGATTTGTTGATGATTCTGATTAGTGTGAGGTGATATCTCCTTGTAGCTTTGATTTGCCTTTCTCTAGTAATGAGCAATGTTGAGCATCTTTTCATGTGTTTATTGGCCATCTGTATGTCTTCCTTGGAGAAAAGTCTGTTGAGGTCTTTTGCTCATTTTTTGGTTATGTTGTTTGTTATAATATTAATCTCTTTGCTTTTTCTTCTGATCATTTATTACTTTCTGAAATTACCTCGTTGCTGTTTTATGTCTGTCTCCTCTAGAGTATGAGACAAGGATGTTACTTGATTATGGTAACAAGTACAAGGTTTGGTATACAGTAAGAGTTCAGTAAACATTTAACAAATGAATGAATATGCAAACCAGTGAAATTCATTGCCTGATGGATAAGATCCAGAAGAGGAGTTAAATGAATAGCACGCATTTTTACAAACAGATAACAACTCAGCCCAGAAATCCAGCAGAGCTAGCCCTACTCGGTTCCTGGCAGGGAGACTCAGATCCGATTTGGAGCGATGACCGTTTCCTCCCAGATTTAGGCACTGGATTCACCATGATAAATGGCCCGAGCTCCTCATTGCATTTAATGGCAAACCTTGATCCAAGTGGAACAGCAGCCGGGTGGCTCGTGGGAGCCCTGGAATACAACTTCCAAATAGACCACAAAACCTGGAGAAGCCAACACGCCAACAACGTTATGAGATGCATTAACTCATAATCCCCAGGAAGCACACACTTCTGGTGAGGGGAGGGGGGGCTCCCCCTCCACAAGTACTAACAACCATGGTTAATCCTCATCCCAGTGAAAGACTCTTGCCTGGGTGTCCAGAGAATCTTCATCAATGTCAGCCTAGAGGCCCAATGCAGAGAGAGACGGTTGCCCAGAAAGCAGCCGTCTAAGTTTATGGATTGTGTGGGACTGTCCTCCTGTATCTGGGGACCAGTGTAACCCCTACGGCTACCCATCTGAGTTCACCTACTTGTTCTTGGTATCCAGAGGAAGGTGGCTGTCCCTGCATCTCAAACTCCAGCCTTTGTTCTCATAGGGACACAGAAGGCTCTGTCTCTGCCCCTAAAATGAATCGGATGGGGCTCCAGACAACTCAAGATGCCCATTGAGCCAAAGGACTGTTTTCATCCTGCCAAGCGCATCCTCCCGTGAGGGCTGGTTCACCCACCCCATCACCCCCACTGCTCCTTCTGTCTCCTCGCTCTTTCTTCCCCAAGCCTTTGGCAGAGAACATCCTCTGGGTCTTAGAATAGAGCAGCTATTTTTTGTGCCTCTCTGTCTTAGTGGTGCTGGGGATTCCTCAAGCTCACAAATCTCCCGTCTTGTGACTGCTTCTAAAACCCAGCCCAAGTCTTTTCTTCTCAGCTACTTCTGGAGGGTCAGAGTAGTGGCTCGCAAACAGTAATCCATGGACCCATGTGCGAGGAATAACGTTTTTTATTAAGCCAAATTTTATTTCCTTTAAAGGACTATCATGAGATACATTCTAATTTGAGAAGATCTTTTCTTCAACAAAATTGAGACAGTTGCTATGGATATTTATTTATTTTTCAGGTGCTCACCTGGCCAAATAAAAAGTCAGTGACCTCAAGCTGAAGACCAAATTGACCTCACAACTTTTATAATGTATACTTTGCTCGGAAACAAAGAAGCCCCCAAACATACAGGACACAAGGCAACCCTCCCTATCTGTCCTCTTTCTGCCGGGAGTACCTGATGCAGAAACCCTCACAGTCACCTTTCCCAGTCCCAGATCTCATAAGTGGCTTCTCTCAGCAATTCTGTCCTCAGCAGAGGTACTACTGCTCTCCTGACCCTGGGCTCTCCAGTTAGAACCTTTGTAGGTAGGTTCAGATGCTTCTGAACTGTGGTGTTGGAGAAGACTCTTGAGAGTCCCTTGGACTGCAACAAGATCCAACCAGTCCATCCTAAAGGACATCAGTCCTGAATATTCATTGGAAGAACTGATGCTGAAGCTGAAACTCCAATACTTTGGCCACCTGATGTGAAGAACTGACTCACTGGAGAAGACCCTGATGCTGGGAAAGATTGAAGGCGGGAGGAGAAGGGGATGACAGAGGATGAGATGGTTGGATGGTATCTCCGACTCAGTGGACATGAGTTTGAGTAAACTCTGGGAATTGGTGATGGTGGGCTGCCGTCTATGGGGTCACACAGAGTCGGACACGACTGAAGTGACTTAGCAGCAGCAGCAGCAGCAGCAGCAGCAGCAGGGAAGCCTGACATGCTGCAGTCCATGGGGTTGCAAAGAGTTGGACACGACTGAGCCACTGAACTGAACTGAGGTTCTCCCTTCATTTAATGGGCCACATTCTCCTCTACCTCTTTGGGCTTCATCTCTTTCTTTGCATGTCACTGCCATGCCCCAGGGACCCAGCATCTCACACTACAGTTGGAGCAGAGCCTCCACCTGTTTCGGGCCAGTGTGCTTCTCAATCTACCCTAACGTGCCATCCACAAGCTAGCACGCTAGTCTTAGTGTGCAAACGCTACCTTAGTCTAAAAGTCATGGACTAGAGGCTGTGCTCAACAGGACACATATTCGTTGTAAAAGAGAGGATCTTCTAGTTTTTTGGGGGAGTGGGTGTCAACATTTGTAGATGCATGTATCAGAAGACTTGATGATGCTGGATTTGTCGTCTTGCGTGCCAATACTTATCTGGAGCAAGGGAAGGTACCCCCTTCTAGTTTGTCCAGGCCAGGCCACTCCCCGCTGGGTACACCCGACCCACCCCATTCGTGAATGTCACCCGCCATCTGTCTGAAGGCACTCTTATTGCAGCCCCTACATGAGTCCCTTCACCCTTGTTTTCAAGGAATTGAAACTCATACATTCTGCATAAAACTGAAGGACAACTATTAAGATAAAAGAGGGCAGTTAAGCTCCTTCAGTGCTTTAGTAAACCAGGAACAGCCCTCCGCCTCCGTTTCCCTGTCTGCGGAATGGGGCTCTGACCCTTTTCTCTGGAGTCAGATGAGACACAATGAAGAAATGCATTTTTGTTTTAATGCTTTGAGTTCCTTGGAGAGCAGGTAACATCAAAATTCAAGGTGTTATTATTAGAGAGTAAGAAATTTTGTTCTATGCTAATTAAACTCACACCTTACCACTTTACACACAGGGAAGAGGCAGCGTGACAGTATGACACGCTACCGAGCAGGAAGAGTTCTGCCTGTGAGCA
This sequence comes from Bos indicus, assembly GCF_029378745.1. Classification (NCBI taxonomy): domain Eukaryota; kingdom Metazoa; phylum Chordata; class Mammalia; order Artiodactyla; family Bovidae; genus Bos; species Bos indicus. The sequence continues at coordinate 42,678,049 of NC_091777.1, forward strand.
CAAGACATGCTGACTCCGCCGCGTGCCCGCCGTGATATGCGTGTAAATCTGCCTCCCGCTCTCCCCACTTCGCATCCAGCCCGGACTCCCGACATTTGCGGGAGAGGCTGATGGAGCGCTCCGCTCCGCACGGAGCATTGACTGTTCTCTGCGCCTGTTAAGAAGTTGTCAAGCTGAGGTCAGGCAGGTGAAGATTTAGGAAGGCAGCCCACAAAGTTTCCCCGCCACTGGGTTGCCACCACTTACAGAAACGCCTGCAGGACGCAAGCAAGAAAACAGATCTTTCTTTCGTGATGGCTTTAGCACTCCTCTGGGGATTCAGACGTGGTGTTCCTCCACCACCAGGAGGCTGCGACAGGACGGAGTGCGAGGATGCAGAGGGCCCACGGAGGGAGCCTGGGCGCCGGCGCTATTGATCCGGTGGCCCTGGCGGTAAGGGCCAATTGCGGGAGAAACACCATTTTCCCCCTGCTTTTTGCAGGGCCGAAGAAGAGACTATCCATGGAAGGTAATGGAGCTGTCACTGAGGAGAGAGAAGTGGAAATTCACGGTTCTCTTGTGAGGCAAAGACATCTGTGTTATTGCACCCTAAGCCAATAGTTTTTAAAACAAAGTCATAAAACAAGCTACTGTATATAAGAGAGGTAGAAGCTACGCAGGGCTCCCCTCACACTGTGTGGGCTTCTGAAAAGAAACAAACTTTAAAAAGGGGGGGCAAGATGGTGGGTGTACAGGACACAACCCTGGGGTGGAGGTTGGAGCTGAGCAGCTGGGTCCTTCAGGGCTGTTGCTCCTGGCCAGAAGGAGCGGCCCGTTTGCATGGCCAGGGAGCAAGACTCAGCCGTGACGGAGTGAAGGTAGGAGGTGGCAGGGGCAGTGAGCAAACAGGAAAGATGCAAGGCCCTGTGTCACCACCACCACCACAAGCCCAGGAGGGGCTAATTCCAGACAGGAATGTCCCTGAAGATGTGACTACTGCGTGCACCTGTGCTGAGCACCAGCATCCACCTCTGGCTTTCACAAACATCTACCTGGTCAATTTCCAAACTGGTGTCCTCATTTTCAAGTGAAGAAATGACAGCTTGGAGGGATCCCTTGATCGGCCAATGTCATAATGTGGGTCTTCTGACCTCAAATTGAGTGCCTTTTTTTTTTTCTTTCTTTTGAATAGTACCTTCTTTTTCCATCTTCTCTATCAAGAGAGATCTGTCTGTTTATCACTGAAGCCCATCGCCCTCCAGGGCACCAGATGTACTGATCCCATGGATAACCATGTGAGACACTGATGCATGCTGTCTGTGGGCACAGCCTGCTGAGATCTTGTCTACAGCCTGGTGGCTTGACTAGGAAGATATCAGCAAATGGGTCAGCCATCCAGATGGTGAGTTGTCCTTGTGGTTTTTTTCTAAGGGGTATGGTTTGGGGCTTACGATCACAGAATTCAGAGTTGGAAAGAGCTTCAGTTCACAATCTGCCCCTGATGCCCTAAGAGGTGACAATCCAGACCTGGTGCACTAAAGAGGTCTGCCCTCACAGACCCTGTGAAGGGCACTGGCCACCCTTTTGTACCAGGTAATCCCACCCAGTGACCTGGGTCTGGATGAAGATCAGAAGTCCAACAATCCGTCAACTGGCCTGTGACCTCTGACCCAGCATCAAAAGATAAGCTGAGCCAATATACTCTGAGGAATGGGAGAGTAAGAAAAATGTTGTTGGGTTGGGGCAGGGACTGCCCATTAGCAGGCTGGTTTTAGGGAGTTAGGTCTGGTTAAAGCCAGAGCCATAGTGACAAGCTGAAAACTCTTGCAAGCTGAAGTTCTGAAAAGCAGAAACTTTGAGAGGGAAAAGAAGACAGTGGGAGGCAGAGTAGAGTACAATAGACCAGTGAAAAGTGGCTGACTCAGGTTAGAGGGGAATCCCCATGGTCTCTAGGGTGGACTGACTCCAGCTCAGGTCAGTATGAGTGGGCCCGGGGTAGCTTGATACAGTTGCACAGGTTGTGCACTTCATAGACAATATCATGGGCTCTTCCACTGGTGATGGCACCAGGGATCCCTGCCTGATTTCCAGTACCCTGAGTTACACACTGGAGGGCTGTGTTGAGCCCCACCTCTGCCTCAAAATGGGTGACGTTTGGTCTGGCCTCTCTTTGGACTTGGTGTTCCCCATCTGTGAAATGGAATAGCAACACCGATTCTACCTACTTCAGTGTGGTTGTGAAGAAAAGAGGAGACTGCAGATGAGAAAAGGCTTGCAAAACAAAATTTTTTAAACATGCAAATATAAGAGCATCCTTTCTCTTAAGTCATCTGTGATGATGGTTCAGACAGGAAATGAATGGAATGAGTCTCCTGGGACCAGGGTGGACACAGCTCATGGGCAACAAGCTTTTTTCCCGGCATAAGGACAAGTGGTAGAGTAGACACTGGGCCCACCCGTTCCCCAGGGTACCGGCTCTCAGTTGCTCCTTCTCTGGAGAACTGCTCTTTGCCATGGGAGCTACCCCTCAAGAAGCTATGCCCTGATTCTTATCACCACGGCAACCACAATCAATGATTGACTGATATAAAAGGCATTGGCTTCCAGTTGTGGTTTATGCTCCAGAACACTCTCCCCATGAATTCAAGACTAGAACGTCCCTGAGACCCCGTCTTGCTGGAATCTTCCTCTTGCCCTATTCTGTTCGTTCCATCTCCTATAAACCTCAACTCAGGATGCTCTCGCAGGAACCATTTTCTCAGGAGACCTTTCTGGCTCAGGTCTGTGTCTGGAGAGCCTAGCTCAGAGCCACAGTGGGCTAGGAACTGAGTGTCTGGATCAAATCCTCACACAGTGAACTTGCAGCTCAGCCACCATACAGGGCTCTGGGGTAGAGGAGCAGGAAATAGACTCTGGGCCATAGATTTTTAGGCGGGAGGCTTATTCAATACTGTGCTTGGCATCAACCAGTGCTTCAGGGAGGAAAGCAGGACTGAGTAGAGGGAGAAGTTGAACTGGAAAGCAGTTATGCCCAAGCCTTGGCCAACCCCACAGGGAGCTCAGGAACTGGGGTGGACCTTCGGAATTGCCTACCTTTGTATACCCACCTGACTTATCACTGGACATGGGCATCCCCCAGGGCTGCCATATGACCTCAAGGAGGCAACTGTCCTCAGAGGAGAGTAATTTTTGTGGAGGAATTCAGCAGAGAGTTGTCTACTACCAACATTCCCAGCAACCGAGGGGAAGGTCCTTTGATCCCGAAGGATCTTTGTGCATACCCACCGAGTCCTCCCACCCTGGGGTGAGCACGGCCCTCCCCCAGAGTCAGAAGCCGCCAAGTATAAGGGATTCAGAGGCTTTTAAAGAGTACTTTTACTGCATAGCTCGGTACCTGCTGCCACACAGGTGAATCAGGCATGGAGTCTTCACAGGGAGAGGCTGCCACACAGGATGGGGGCTGGCAGCGTGGGGCAGTACCTTGGCCACACTGGTTGTAAGTCTGCAGAATGTCCAGGTCATTCTGTGCAGCCCCCACTTCAGCTCTGTGAACCCACCTGCCTGCAGAGTTTCTGAAGGGATGTCAAGGAGTGAGTGATGGCTCTTCCTCAGCTCCACTGAAGAAGACTTTTTTCCCCAGTATTTTCCTCAGTATTCATGTGCAGCATCTTTTCCTCTACACTCTCGCAAAGGGTATCCTGAAGAAGTGTGAGGAAAAAAAAAAATGAAAAGAATCTTTGTAATGTATATTAGTAACATTTAATTAGCCTTTGATTGCTTATTAAGTGATGATTATTCCTATTATGTCTGTCACAGATGAACGACTACATACTGTCTATGGTTTATGGACCTAAAGTTCTCCGCCGAGTGTCACAAATTCCCATTATGTCCCCAGCACTGGACTTTGCATTTGGAGTTTGGGCAGAGGTGAATGGCCCCCTCCACAGAGGTAGATATTTCCCCATTGACCTGGCCATGGAGTAGAGTTGGACCAGCCTTACTTCTGGTAAGAACAGAGGACGCATTAAGTGACACATTCGTGATGGGGTGTCCTGACTGGTGGGAGGGACTGAAGCCACAGAAACTAACAACACCTCCGGGGCATCATCCTTCAGGGCATCATCTTCTGAAGTGAGTGCCATCAATCCGGCTCTTGTGGATGTCCCACTAGAAGGCCCTTAGAGATCGCAGTCTTCAATTTTTTTTTTTTTTTTTGCTGCTAGGAAAACAGACTTCAGAGAGGAAGTGAATGTGGCCACAGACCAGGACTACAACCCTGAAACTTCCCTGTGTGCAGGAAGCATGCTCTACATTTGAAGCCAGGGAAGATCCTTCTACCCAAAAATACCCCTGATTGTTGTCAATCTCATCTCTGCCATGGCATTCTTCTTGCCATCAGCTCCTCACCTTACCTGATGATGTGACATGTCCACAGACGAAATGTTTGGTGGATGGCAGAGACTGAAGAGTGAAGAGATCTCAAACAGAGCCGCCAGCCAGCAGCTCTCCAGAGAAGATGGAGCAGAAAGGATGGCCACCAGCATTTGACTCTGCGCTTAGCTGCTTCTCATTAGCGAGCTCTCTAGTGGAAGTCTTTGCAGCAACTCTCTGGCTCCCAGTCTTTGTCATCCCACCCACGGCAACCTCTGTTAGTCAATAATAACAGCTTATTTAAAAATAGCAGCATCAACTTGTTTGCACTGTTATTATTGGTACCTGGCTTCTGTCCCCGGAAGACTCGGGAGAGGTGAGAGACGTGCTTCCTCCCAGAGCCTCTCTTCTCTGAACCTACTTCCAGATCTGGGGAAAGACAGGCACGTCTTTAGCAAACACTCACAGTGTAATTGCCAGGCAGTTATGGTCGACGACAGTAAAATACAGCAGTTGGCGGCACGGTGGGTTCATTAGTCAATAAAGCATTGCCACGCGTTTTATTGAATTGTAACCCTATTTTGACCTGATGCGGACCTTCTGGAGCTCCCACCTCCATATAAATCTGAGTGATTCATTTAGCATTCAAAGTCGGGTAAAAGGAGGCTTTGGTCCAATTCAATGTAACCTTGCTCCATTAGCTATCTCTATTATGGTCTGCCTTTGCCCCCCTCTTGTCAGTGGGGACGTTCTGATAAGAGCTCACATCAGAAATAAATCAGGGAGTGAATGGCAGGATGTGCATGAAACAGCTTTCCTATTGGCCACCCAAATATTTATATGTAAGCTGATTTTGCTCCCTGGATGCCCCCCAAAGGGCCCAAACCTGGTGAGGAAGTCAAGTGAGCAATCTCCCAGCTGCCCTATATCCAACTGGCAAATTTATAGAAGTGTTTCACTTTTCTAACATTTGATTCAAAATAAATTTGACACGATCTAATTCATGTTAGAACACTGTGAAAAGCATTTTATTGTTGAGGCTGTGTATTTAGGGACTGAAATTTAGCCCTATCACTAATATTTCCACCCCAAAGTCAGCTAAATATAAAACATAAAAATAGCAGTAGGGTGTAAGTCAATTTTATCCATTCCAAATGTTTGAAATATCATAAATAATTTGCTATGTTGAAAAATCATATCCTGTTTGTAAGCAGCATTCTCATTTGTGTTGGGTCTGTGATAATCTAAACAAGAAGGTGAATCTAAAAATTGTAAGAACGATAAATAGAAAAAATACTGATCAAATATTATGAAAATATGGATACTGACAAAAAACATCCCTTTTGCTTTTAGGAAATGCTATTTTTGAAGTGTAGGAAATATGAAACTTATTATCAAGATCCTGGGTCCATGATTTACTAATTTAAAAGACAACTATTAGAAAATAAAAAGAAAATACAAAAATTTATGGTCTACCCAAGAGAGAATAAGACAGGAAGAATGAGGAATTTTAAAAACCCAGTATCAAGTCCACCCTTTGACCTGACAGTAGGCCGAGTAGGATGAAGCTGAGCCTTTCTTTTTACCCATTCCTGGTTGGAGAGCCCCAGAGCACCTAGTTATTTCCAGGACTTTGACACAGAGCCCCAACAACCGCCTTCTGGGATGTGGTTTGGCTTTTTAACTAATCACGTGTCTGCCTCCTCCGAATGGCCCTCCAGGCCAGTACTCCTGTTCAGAAACAGCCACAGCAGCATCCCTGGGAAGCACCAGCTAAGGGCAGCCTTGATGCACTGTTCGTTTCAGATGGTCCTCCTGTTCTCCAGGCAGCTGACACTTCCGCAAAGTGAGTTAGGAGCACACGTGGGCAAGGAACAGAAGAGATTTTTTTTCTAGCCAGTAACTGCCGTGAGAAAGTCCATTTCAGTAGCAGCAGAGAGGAGCAGGTTCTCAAGGTGAAGCCTGGCAGGGTAAAGCTATGGGTCTTAAGAGGTCCAAACAAAGTTGGCATGGCCATGCAGACCAGAGCCACCTGGATACAAGAAGTGCGAACTTGACTGCAGTTTCCAGTGTCAGTTTCCAGAAAGGGGTGTCTGTTGCCCAGCCAGTCAGACCCCAAGAAGCAAACCCTGTGTGCAGGCAGCCAGGCAAGAGCAGTTATCTTTCTCAGCCTCTTTCTCTTTCCTTCTGCCACATGCAGCCCTGATGCCCATAACTAAAAAAAGCAAGTTCATAATTTAATTTGAGGGGATCGGTTGGCAAATGCTCGTTAAACAATTGGGTCTCTGCAAACGCTATCTTTAGATTTTTTTTAATTGACCTATTATTTTGCTTGCTCTGGCTGCCAGAACCCCCACCGCACACAAGGAGATGCTCGCTACCTGGACTTCCTTTGATGAATAGTTTTAATTAAAAAATTCTGTACCATAAGTATTTTAATGTTACAAACATACCAAAGGTATGCAGTCATAAATTTAAAAACACATTTAAATTAATCTATAAATATGCTTAAAAATTGACAGGGCATATTTAAACAGGGGGATGTGGCATAGATAGCTAATGATGACAATTAAGAATCGTGTAAAATAAATGAAAATCAATACTCAGAACAGTTCGGGGAAAAAGGGAAAAAGAGAGGAAGTAAAATAACATGTAGTTTGTCTATTAGAGGAAAAATTAGTAGTGGCTTGTATTCTGAAATGCCTGCTGCAGTAAAGGAAGGGTAGCTGATAACATTCTTTTTTCATTGTCATGGATCATAAAAACTCCCACATCCCTGCTGGGGTGACTAGAGGGACCTGCTTGGACTAGCTGACCTGGAAGGAAGATGGCTCTGTTTTAATTTCTAAACAACATCCAAACTTTGCCAGTTATATATCTGGAAGGAAACTATCAAAGGTTCCTAGATGCTGACACGTGGACATATTTTTTGCACAATTATTGATTTATTTTGTGCATTTTAAGCTCCATGACAAGTCTTGGGGGTGTTTATATCCCAGGAGGCAAGAGGCTTCTGGGGCCAAGATGACCAGCTATGACCAGCTTCTGCTGTGGGCACCTCACTGGGCAAGGCTGGCTCAGGGCCTCTGTGAGCATCCCTCTACAGAGCATCATCTGCGAAGAGCTGTGTGTGCTGCTCCCGCTAATTCACCGAGCGCTCGGCTCAGCCCAACCAGGAGCTATGCACTAACCTTCATTACTACATTCATATTAAAAGACAACGCTGCGTCTTTCAATCATGTACTTCCCTCTAATTAAGGCATATTCACTTTTTTCCCCTAATTAGGTATTCTTTGTTGCATAATGTTTGCTCTAATCTTTTGGAATCTTTCTCAATATCCAGTCATTACAGGCTCCCCTCGAATTCAACCAAAGCATGTTATTTTTTCTGCTAATTATATCCTCATTTACAGATTGGCGCCTCTTCTGATTGGCTCGGTACACCAGTTGCTATGACTTCATTAGTTGCGTCTCCTGACCCTGTTATTTCTTGTGACAGGACTTGCTCCTTGTGTCCTGTGGCTCCAGATCCCAGGGTCACTTCTCGCCAGGGCTGAAATAGTGTCAAACACACGGAGGTTTAGAGGGTGGACACCACGGCTGCAGTTGCTAATTACTACACACAGCCACCGTACAAATTACCAATGCTGCTGGGCCATCCCTTCCTCTTTTTTTTTTTTTTTTCTTTTTTAAAATGAATGTTTTAAAGGTGTCATTAACAGGTTAGTTTCATTTTTAAAAACCTGCCTGATTTTTAAAAAAGCTAAGCACGTCTGTCTCCCTGCGATGGTTCCCAAAGAAAGTATCTTCCAAGCACCAAACCTCACAACCTTCAGTTTTGTATGGGGCTGCCACTCTGCCACTGTGTGAGCAGGGAATTCAGGTTTCAACTCGATTATTTTCAATCTCAAAAAATTTTGAATTTTAAAATCTCAAAAGCGATGATAGTAGAATTCTCTCAGTCCAGGAAGACACAAGTAATCAAAAAAGAAAAACAACCAAATTAAAACAAAATTATATAAAACCACAACATACTAACATAAATTGCTGTTGTTATAAAAAATAGCAAGATGAAGCCCTCTGGGCAGCCAAATTTTTTTTTTAAAAAGAGTTTAATGGATTAGATAAGATATATATATATATATATATATATATATATATATATATAAAGAGATAATTAAAATGAATGAATTACATTTGCATACCAATGGTATCATTTTAATAAGCAGAGTAGAGAAATGGGATGTGAAAATTGGGGGGTTCCCAGGGCAGACAATATGTTGTGATCCCCACTTTTAAATTCTAGGCCATCGGAATAACCCAGTTTCCTGGAATCAGAGACCCAGGAAGAATCAAGCCTGCAGAGTTTAAATGCAAGTTAGTTAATATGAAAAATGCTGTATCTAGTTGTTTGCAAAATTACTTTTGTTGATTAAAAGGCTCTTCAGAACTTCCGGCTGGTGAAAGGGTTTTAAATTGTCTAATGCTGATTGTGATTGCTATGCAGAAAAAAGGCAGTGCAAAGCAAACCATTATATCACTGAATCTTTGTTAAGCAGGCCTTGAAAGTGTCTGACAGCATAATTAATCTTGTGATATGAACAAAGAAACCAACTCAATAGTATTGAAGATGCTTATTAAAAATACTAAATACCTTTTTCCACTTAAAAACCTTTTGAAACAGTGTGGGAAGTGGCATTACCTTTTTGTTTTTGCAGCATTTTCAAGTAAAATTGATACTCAGGTCTACAGCGCAGCAGCAAAACTGTGAAGTGGACAACAATAAGAATTAGTTAAAAAAAAATCATGGTTCCCGACCAAGGATGCTGGCTGGCTCACCAACCTAGCAGCTGCAGGTTCAGACAACGCCCCCTGGCAGCAACACCACTAGCCAAAGAAGTTGAAGCAGAATGAATGGTTGACAAAATTCTCCTTTGATAACAAAAACCTACCAAGCCTGCTGCCTTCCCTGAAATTGCTCTCTTTTCTCTTGGGGATCTCAAGTGAGGGCTCTGCATACAACTATTTGTGATTCCAAAGAGCTTTAGAGGCACAAGACATATTTGGATTATTTGGTGGTCTTTTTTGTTAGGGCAGAGGTTGTGGTCCAGTTACCCAGGTTTCCTGGGTCTCCTAGGGAACTCAGTCATGTCTACATCCTGGGGAAATGACTGAAGAAGACCCCAAGGGGCCACCAGCAATATTTCTAATCTGTGTGGGTGAGACAATGGTCCGTTCACTGCATGTGGGTGGGCAACTGTGGGGGAGGGGCAGGGGCTGTGGTGAGCAGGGAGGTGGTGTGAGAGCTTCCTTTTATTGGCTGGAATTTTTACCTGGGATGGTAACTATAGAGACCACTGATACGCAACACTTTGCTGTCAACAATTTCAGTGTAACTAAATTTCACGTAATTTCAGTGCATGTAGCAATAAACATTTATTGAGCTCACACATCTGTGGAATGACCAGCGGGGAATGTTGGCTGATCTTGACTGGGCAGCTCCATTAACTTTGGCTGGAATGGCTCTGCATTCCTGCATCTGCAAGTAAGATGGACTCAACTGACCTGGATGGACCTAACTGAGGCAACTCGGTTCCATGAGACCTCATCCTTATTGGTCCAGGCATTTTCTTCTTTTAGGGTAATGGCAGAAAGACACAGCAGCAAGCATGGGAGGGCTTCTAGGCCTAGGTTTGTAGCTGGGAGCTAATGCCATGAAGTGCTCAGAAAGAGTCACAGAAACAAAATGCTTTGCAAAAGGGCTTAGGGAAGGGACTGAAAGAGACACACTAATGCGTTCATATTTAGTATACTTACATTCTGCACTTTTAGGATAAAGAAAGTGTTAGCATCTAGTTATAGCTTAAACTCTTTTGCAAACTAAGAATGAAAAGCAATTGTTTTTTTTAGTATTAAGGAATATAAATTGGAATGAACTATTAGTGTTCCATGATGCTGGCAATGGGAAGAGAGATCAGTGAGAAGAAAACTATAGATTGAAAGGGGACGGTTTAAACCATCATCATTTGCGCTTGATATGTTCATCTACCAAACAAAACACATAAAAAGAAAAATCCATAATCAACAGAATTAATAAGAAAGTTCAGCAAGATAGCTGGATAGACCACCAAACTACAAAAATCAATAGTATTTCATTTTGCCAGCTATAAGCATCCAGGAAAAATGATTTAAAAAGTAAAATATCACTCACAATATCCACAACACATAAAGTTTACAGAAATAACACTTTAAAAGCTCTGATGATAAATTTATATTATAAACATGGTCATATTCTAAGCAGGCCAATTCTCTTGTACTTAAATTTAATTCAATCTAAATATAAATTCCAGTGGGAATTTTGAGAAAATTTACATATTTGTTCTAAAATTTAAATTTGTTTTAAAATTACTCTAAAATTCAGTGAAAGATATAAAAGCTAATTCAATAATCAAATGGAGACTATTTAAGAATTGTTATACCAAAAGTAGAGTCATATTACAAAGTCATACCAGTATACACAGTGTGGTATTGGCAAAGAGTAAATAGACCGGTGAGCAGATAGTATCAGAGATCTACAGAGAGAGGCTGAATTCATTAGTAGGTATTCTTGAGAAAACTAGATCACTCCGTAGAGAAATATAAAAGAAGATTTCTACTTAACATCACATTCAAGTGGACTCTAAGTGGATTGAAAAATGAAAAGTTAAGATGTAGATATGAATGGTAAAAAATAAACAATTATTAGAAGAAAACATTGCTGTGACATAGGGAGAAGGTATTTTCTAAACAGAATTTTAAAAACTCAAAAGATAGGCAACAATATTTGCCAGATTTACTCACTTCAAAATTGAAGGCTTTTGGAGGACACATCAGATAAGTTAATAAACCAAGGATAGAATGGGAGATTTTACAATATTTTAAATTGAAAAGGGATGAATACCTAGACAGTAACCCCAAGAGAAAATGGTCAAATTCTATGTTAAGGAAATTTACAGAAGAGGAATCTCTAAAAGCTGATAAGTATAAATGGAGAAGCTGAACATCATTAGTAATTAGAGATATGCAGAAAAAAAATTTTTTAAGATACCGTTTTATACCTTTACAAAAATTGGACTACTATAAAACCCCCAGTGTTTGTAGGGACGAAGGATTATAAGACACTTACGCTCTGCTGGAGCATCCATGACTACTTAGCACTATTAAACACACACACTGCCCACAGTTTCCTGGCAAATAGATGTTGAATGAGCAGTGCATGCTGGGAATTTCCTGGAGAGCACGCTCAGGATCAATGTCCCAAGGAGTGAAATTGATAAGAGAAATTGAATTGAAATATAGTCACCACAAGATCTCACCTGTCACATTATTTTACAGGGAGGTTCAGAGCTAGAGGGCCCTGGATCTTGGGTAAAGCAGCTCTGTAAGTCCCCTGGGAGGGACTCAGAGCAGAGGGCAGCCAACCCTCCCAGCAGTTGGGGCTTTGTTGGTCCTGAATAGGCAATCTGGGTGACCTACTCTAGCAAATACTGTACCCTATGATCCAGGAATCCTAGCAAATAACAATTTTGCAAATAACACATGGATATTAGTCACAGCATTAATTGTAGAAGCAGGAATTGGGAGCCTGTATGCCTAGTCCTGAGAAGATCGGTAAAATGTAGAGATGTGAAGTAATTCTGAGCAATGGATTATTATGCACACAAAGCAATATGGATCTTAACATCTGTATAAATTAAAATACATGCGCACTGGTAACAGTATGCACTTGCCAAGAATGGAGACTAAAGAACAGATAACAGCGGTTGTCTATGGGGATGGGGTTAAAAGAGAATAAATAAATAGACAAATCAAAAGATGGGTTTTGCATAGACGGATGGTGGAAATATGTTGCAAATTGAGGATTACAATGATCCCAACCCTCTGCTCCACAGTCCCAGGAGAAAAAATGTCAGTGTAGGGACAGAAATTTCTTATCATTATTTAGGTCAACCTCTAGACCATTCCATGTGCTTTCTTTCACATCTAGTCCACATAAGGCCTTTATGGACTTGTGGTCCAGCTGGTATATCTATTTTCCAGGGAAACAGGACTAGAGATTGTTTTCCAGATGTTTTGAACTTAGGTTTTCATATTTGAGTCTAACTAAAGGTTTATGAAGTGCATGAAGAAAGAAGTTTAAGTTCTTCACACTTTTGGAGTTCATTTGAAGAGAATAAATTCAAGCATGGGCTTGGGAAAGATGTTTTAATGGAAAGTCGGCATGGAGAGAATCGGGAGTTGGAAGAGGCAGTGGCTCCAGCAGGGAAGGAAGGCATTCCTGGAGCTAACGCAGTGAAAAGTGCAGTCTTACAATGAGGAGGAGAAACAACATTCAAGAGATGCTCAAGTATTTTTAAACTGTGAAACTGCCAAAGAGAATTTGAGGCAGAATGTATACAGTCCACATGGAGAAAGATTTTTTTATAGAAAAATCCAGTTTCTAGGATATTCTTATCACAGGGTTGGGAAGCAGGAAATAAATTCAGAACAATGGCTCTGTGGAACTCTTAATGCCAAGAGAGTCTAGCCTCCCATCTCAAAGTCTGGACTCTTGAAAGTAAGAAAGTATATACAAGGAGATGCGTGAGTAAGTAGTCTGGGCTCTAGTACTGATGGGCACTGCCGTGTTCTTTTTTTTTTTTTTTTCTGATGAGTCCTGTCCCTGTTTAGATGTCAGCTTGCCCATCTGTAAAGGAAAAGTTCAACTTTTTTTGTTGTTGTTTTTTCTTGGACTTGATATAAGAGAGTGATGTAAGAAAATGTTGACAAAATCTCTGCTCCTGCTGTCAGGAAGATGGAGCAAAACAGCCAAGCCCTATCATATGAGCAACTAATGGGGTTCTTTGCTGAAGAGGAGGAGGAAGGGGAAGAGGGGTTAAGGGGAGGAAGAGGAGGAAGAAAGGAATGGAACTGGGAGGAACTGGGAAGTAATGCAGGAGGATAAAAAGAAGGAAAAAGAAAAATAATAATTTAAGTAGAGTTTCTGGTAGTGTTTGTCATGCCCTCAGTTTGATGTTGGAGAAGGAAATGGCAATCCACTCCAGGACTATTGCCTGGAAAATCCCATGGACAGAGAGGCCTGGTAGGCTACGGTCCATGGGGTTGCAGAGTCGGACACGACTGAGTGACTTCACTTTTCACTTTCACTTTCAGTTTGATGTAGTGTGAACATTCACTACTGTAGTGTAGGTCTAGTGTTTTAAAATAAAGAAAAACTTATGTATTTAAAAACATTGGAACTTTTCTGATGGTCCAGTGGTTAAGAATCTGCCTTGTAATCCAGGGGACCGGGTTTCCATCCCTGGTCAGGGAACTAAGATCCCACGTGCTGTGGGACAACCAAGCTGCTCACCGCAATTACAGAGTCCCCAACAATCGCTCAGTTGTGTCGCTCTTTGCGACCCTATGGACTGTAGCCTGCCAGGCTTCTCCATCCATGGGGTTATCCAGGCAAGAATACTGGAGTGAGTTGCCATTTCCTTCTCCAGGGGATCTTCCCGACCCAGGGATTGAACCCCAGTCTCCCACACTGCAGGCAGACTTTACTGTCTGAGTCACTAGGGAAGCCCCAACAAAGACCTAGTGAAGCCCCCCCGCCATCAAAAAAAAAAAATCTTCTATGATCTCCGTGCAATCCAGTTATGTCATTTGCTGCTCTACTAACATAGTAACAATTTATTCCAACATTAGTGAAAACAAATGACCCTCTTGGACTTACTGAAAGTTGACATATTTGTACGTGGACATACACCTAAAAGATTTAAGGGATTTTTTTTATTTTTGGGGGGGATGTTCTGGATTACACATTTTTCTTTTTACTTACATGCGTTATTAAGCACATGGTATTATAAGTGCCCCAGCATCTGATGTTCCTTCCTATATATGAGCTCTTTCTCACGTTTATAAGACAGAGCCTGCCTGCCTCCATAGAGGTTGAAATGACAACGTATTTTTCTAATTTGTTTTGCAAATAGGACAAAAGGACATGTTAACCCTTAATGAAACATTGAAGTGGGGACTGTGAGTAATCATTCAACAGAGATGGTGGCAGTGTGTCCACATCTTATTTCTTATGTCCACCCATAGCATAGCGACCACATGAGAGATGAATGTGTAAGCTCTGTGGTTTTGGCGGTTTTGGCCAGAAGGTTTGGGCTCAGCAGTACTGACCACATGGCTTCTGTGGAGTGATCAGGCATCTTTTCCAGTCCCATGATCCCTGTCTACAGGCCTGCTGGATATAAAGATTTCTCAAAATCCTTCTAGTAATTTTTCTTGGTCTTGAATTAGTTTGATTTTACTTCTAACTCTTGGAGCTAAGAATCTTGATGGGGGACATTAGAACTTAGCTCCCATGTAAGATGCAATTCTGCTTCTTTAAATGCCTGACTTAATTCACCAATGAAGCCATCTGGACTTGTAGTTTTCATTGTGAGAAGTTACTTAATTTCGTTTGTGGTGGTGGTGGTGGTGGTGGTTCATACATGACTCCAGGAGGTTCATGTATGACTCCAGGATATATTCCTAATATGATAGGATATAATATATAAACACATTCACATTTTAAAAATCACTTAGCATATTATCTATCTTGGTAAATGTTCTAGATCAAATTTATAAAATTGTATTTTGCTGTTATTGGGTAAAATATTCAATAAATGTGAATGAACTCTTATTGATTGACATAGTCACTAAATATTTCTGTATCTTTACAGACTTTAAACTTGTTCTACCAATTACTAGAGAGGAGTGTTGAAATCTTCAACTGTATTTTGTATTTGTCTCTTTTCCTTTTAATTCAATAATGATTTGCTTTATGCACTTCAAAGATATATTTTTCGGTACATACATGTTTGTTTGTTGTGTTTTTTGAAGATTCTAAGTATTGTGTCTTAAGAAATATCTCTGTCTCTAATATTCTAATATTCCTTGCACTGAAGTCTACTTTGTCAATTAGTTTAGTCCTATGTGACTCTACTTACGTAATTAATTTTGCATCATATACCTTTTTCTATCTCTTTCTTGTAAGCTATGTGTGCCTTATTTTTAAAATAGGTTTCTTGTAGGTAGATATTAATCTTTGATATTAAGCAACAAAAAATAAAATTCCAAGGAATTCTTGGGAATTTCTTAAATCGAGTTATCCCATATTTTTCATTTCACTGTTGTGTTTTGCTGAAGTACATATTTA
This sequence comes from Bos indicus, assembly GCF_029378745.1. NCBI lineage: Eukaryota > Metazoa > Chordata > Mammalia > Artiodactyla > Bovidae > Bos > Bos indicus. The sequence goes on from NC_091777.1 coordinate 42,693,629, forward strand.
CACATAAATTTTTCAGTAACATGTAAAATAATCTCCATCTGAAAGGGAAATATTAACACAAAATAAATGCCATATAAAGTTTATAAATTTGAAAAAGAAAATAGTACCATGAAATTTAAAAGCTATCACTCTTTAAAAATTTTTCATTCAGATATGTTTAAAGAATTGACAGAATATTATTTAAGTTTATAGTATTGATGAGGGTAAAAGAGGAGAGTAAAAAAAGCTGGCTTGAAACTCAACTTAAAAAAACTAAGATCATGGCATGCGGTCCTATCACTTCATGGCAAATAGAAAGGGAAAAAGTGGAAGCACTGACAGATTTTACTTTCTTGGGCTCCAAACTCACTGTGGACTGTGACTGCAGCCATGGAATTAAAAGGCACTTGTTCCTTGGAAAGAAAGCTATGATTAACCTAGTTCATCATATAACATGCCTATTAGGTTGCTTTAGTCATGTCCGACTTTTTGTGACCCCATGGACTGTAGCCTGTCAGACTCTTCTGTCCATGAGATTCTCCGGGCAAGAATACTGGAATGGATTGCCATGCCCTCCTCCAGGGGATCTTCCCAACCCAGGGATCAAACCCGTGTCTCTTACATCTCCTACATGGGCAGGTGGGTTCTTTACCACTGGTGCCAATGACAAACCCAGGCAGCATATTAAAAAGCAGAGCCATCACTTTGCTGACATAGGTCCATATAGTCAAATCTATGGTTTCTCCAGTAGTCATGTACAAATGTGAGTGTTAGTCCACAAAGAAGACTGAGAACCAAAGAATTGATGTTTTTGAATTGTGTTGTTGGAGAATACTCTTGAGAGTCCTTTGGACTGCAAGGATATCAAAGCAGTCAATCCTAAAGAAAATCAACCCTGAATATTCATTGGAAGAATTGTTGCTGAAGCTGAAGCTCCAATCCTTTGGCCACCTGACGTGAAGAGCCGATTCATTTGAAAAAACCCTGACGCTGGGAAAAATTGAAGGCAAAAGGAGAATGGGGTGGCAGAGGATAAGATTGTGAGATAACAAATCATTCATTCAATGGACATGAATTTGAGCAAACTCCTGGAGATAGTGGAGGACAGAGGAGCCTGGCCTGCTGCAGTCCATGGGTCGCAGAGTCAGACGTGACTTAGAGACTGAATAACAACAAATTTAATTTTATATTTACCAATTAAGGTACATGGGGAAAATGTTAAAGGATTCATAAATCCAGTTCTTACTATTTCAACTATTGAAAAATAATTATTTAATGTCATATTTACAAAGTGTCTTCCTTTGCATTTCTGCTTCCATCAAAAAGATATGATTAAACCAGTAATAATAAAGTTTATAACTGTGTTCAATAAAAATGGTGTCATTCTTTAAAAAAAAGTTAAGCACACAAAGCATTAATTTTCCTGTGCAGTCAGATTTACCTGTTTCATGATAAATGTTACAAATGTAGAAAATTTTCTTTCCTTTTTTCATTGAAGTTGGTTGAATTCAGGGTGCATTTAAAGTCTCCACAGATTGGGCTTTAGCAGACCTGTTCCTTCAGATAAAATTATTTCCTTTTTAGCAATAAAAATATTTTGTCAGCTCGTCTTGATTTTGGTTTTGGCGTCGTAACTGTCGATCTTCAGATTTAACATCCAAAGATGTTAAACATAGAAGCTGTTGATGATTAACATAGAAATTGATTTAACATCAATTTCTAATAGTATTTTAGAGTATTATACAGTATTCACATAGTCCACTATTTGTATTTCTCCTATTAAAAGTACTTACAAAGTATTACAGCCTATTGTGATTATTACACCATTGGAATATGCTACTGAACATTATGGGATAGTATTCATGTAGTGTAACATTTGAATCACCTGTCAAACAACACATATACCATGGCACAGGCTCATGTGCTAAAAATACCAATTTAGGGACTTATTTTGAATTCAAAGCTTGTAGTTCTGGAAACAGCACTCAGGATTTACATAAAATATGCTTTATAAACTTATTAATAGTTATTATATTTGCAGGAATGATTTACTGTTAGTAGATGATAGGGCCATATTCACAAGTTTATAAATACAACAGCAGCTCCTTCTTTCACCTGCTCCTTTCCTAGCTGCTATAAATGTTTATTAGTTTTAGACTCTGCCTAACAATGCATCCTTCTCTTGCTCTTGGGTTGATATCAGTGGATTTCTTAGAACCAATAATGTGTCTATATTTATTGTGAAGCTTTAATTTACACTCAAAATTTATAACTCTCCTGTTTTCCCAATTTCTAGGCTGATATTTATCAGACTCGTTATTTGGAGAAATATATAAATTTCCCTAAGATGCACAGAAGCAATCCCATATGGAAATATTCATCATATATTGTCTTGATTTTTCATCATCTAATAATCTCTGGCTTTTAATTGGTATGTTAGGCTATTTACATTTAATGTAATTATTAATATGCTAGAATTTACATCTACCATCTTGCTATTTGTTTTATATGTGATCTCTTTTTTTCTTCTTTTTTTTCTCCTTCCTACTTTCTTTTCAATCTATTAAGCACTTTTTAGTATTCCATTTTATTTCTACCTTGGACATATTAAGTATACCTTTTTGTTCCGTTTGTTTTAATTGCTCATGGTTTTCCAAGTGTATTTTTACCTTGTTTTAGGCCACTTTCAAATTATGTCATGGCACTTTACGTATAATGTAAGAACTTCAAATATTACAAGTCTACTTTTCCCTTCCCATCTCGCCATCCTTTGTGCTACTGTGACCTTGCATTTTAATTCTACAGATATTATTAACTACACTGTTATCTATATCTATGTTTGTTTGTGTTGTGTTTGTATATCTATATCTCCATCCTTCAAAGGTTATCTTTTAAAAAATATTGCATAGTATAGTATAGATTTTTTCATCTACTTATCATTTTTGGTGCTCCTCATCCTTTCTTACAGATCTGAGTTTATGTTTAGAGTTATTTTCCTTCTACCTAAAAACCTGGGTTCTTTCAGCTCAATCTCACATTTCCCGAAAACTGTTTCAGAGCCAGTGCCTATACTAGGCAGTGAGAATACAGAAGGAAGAGGAAGCCAGAGCCCTCTCAGCAGTTCAAGGGCCTATAGTCCAGAGTATGATGGATCCACTCAAAATCACAAGGCTGAGTGATGCCACAGAGGCATGAACCATGGATGGAGCTGGTGCTCCTGTGGAGGAGACGGATGGCATTATTGCTGGAGACGTCCAGAGGAGGTGACAAGCAAACTGGGTATTGACAAAAATAAAACGGAAATTACTCCTTGGAAGGAAAGTTATGACCAACCTAGACAGCATATTAAAAAGCAGAGACATTATTTGGTCAACAAAGGTCTGTCTAGTCAAGGCTGTGGTTTTTCCAGTGGTCATGTATGGATCAGTGGTCATGTATGGATGTGAGAGTTGGACTGTAAAGAAAGCTGAGTGCCAAAGAATTGATGCTTTTGAACTGTGGTGTTGGAGAAGACTCTTGAGAGTCCCTTGGACTGCAAGGAGATCCAACCAGCCCATCCTAAAGGAGATCAGTCCTGGGTGTTCATTGGAAGGACTGATGTTGCAGCCGTAACTCCAATACTTTGGCCACCTGATGCGAAGAGCTGACTCATTTGAAAAGACCATGATGCTGGGAAAGATTGAGGGCAGGAGGAGAAGGGGACAACAGAGGATGAGATGATTGGATGGCATCACCGACTCAATGGACATGGGTTTGGTTGGGTCCAGGAGTTGGTGAGGGACAGGGAGGCCTGGCATGCTCTGGTTCATGGGGTCGCAAAGAGTCGGACAAAACTGAGCCACTGAACTGAACTGAAATGATCTGTGTGTGAGTACATATTTAAAGTGGAATAGTTTGAGAGCTTGAAAAAAACAAAAAAACCTCTTTGATCCCATGTTCATGCTCACTGGCCAGAAGCCTGAGGGCCCTCCTTGCTGTTAAAGCTCCTTTAGCCACTCTAGACAGCATCTCATGCTCTACTTAAACACAAGTGCTTGAACCAGAGGAGTTTCTGCAACTTCAGGACTTGTCTTCACTAACAGATGACACAAAAGCCCCTGAGAGGAAAACTCTCTTCCCTGCTGGTGGGAGGAGCTTGCCTGGCTCCTACAGAGGATAAGTTCAGAGCCAGCATAGCAAACTCCCTCTGACAACATCTGATTTCCAAGAGCTGAACCACTTTTGAGGCTCTGTGCTTTTAGCACACACACTGTCAACGTGACACACTCAAGGTTTTCATGGTGGGTACCAGAGGTCCTCCTGCCAGAAGCTCTTGATACAATCAAGATAAGACTGTCAAGGACTTAACACAACTCTGGGATCTTGGAAAAGAAACCTCCCCCAGCTCCACTTGGGGACTGGCCCTTTCTCAGTATAATAGCCTGCCATCTGACTTTGAAGCCAGATTCTTGGGTCAGCTCACGTCTCTGCATGTCTCAAAAACTCCCCCAGGCTTTTCTCTCCTCCACCCATTTCTACAGGCATGTACTCTAATGCTCTGAACTTATCCCTCATCCAGTAAACAAAGCCTCAGTAACATATAAACATGATTTATGAAAACAAATCTTCCCCCAAATCTGCTTCAAAAAGCAGTGTCACATAGCTGTAAGCAAAGATGAAAAGCCATGATTAACAAGGACCTACATCTGCAGCAAGCAGAGATGTAGCTTGGGTCTCTCCCAGCCGAGTGTGTGCACTAGACTGGTTGGTGAAACTCCTAACCAACCTGTGCTGTTTCCCGTGTGCCAGTGTACCGTGCTAAGTGCCTCCCATTGGCGAGACCTCACTATATTCAAGCCATCCGCAGGGATGGAGCCTATTTTCATATCATGTTGTAGATGAGCTTCAGAAAGAGTATGTAGTTTGCACGAAATCACAGAGCTAGTGCATAGAAGAGCTGGGACAAGGTGAGCAGTAGTAAAGAGAGGACTATTTACTAGCAGAGCTGCTTAATTAAGCCTGGTCTAGAGCAGCCAGACCCCAGCTAACCCACATACATTGTCTGTAATACATAACTGTAAAGTCCCTGAATTTTGGAGTTGTCTGTTATGCGGCAATAGTTAACTGATATACTTACCTTCTCAGTTCATTCTCAATCCCTAGGGCCTAGCAAAGCCCCCAGAGTGGTGTAGATGTTCAATAACTGTTGTTTGAAATAATTTTCTTAAAAATCACCTTTAAAAAAACAATTCATCATAAGGCCTTTTAGCTGGCGTATGTACACTGTGATATTCCTCCATGTGGTTTCAGAGGAATCAAGAGACAGGTGAAGATAGAGCACTCTCCTGATGTGGGTCACTAAGGGTCTGAGCTCCTAGGAGTCAGGGCCTGGGACCACCCAGCTACCTTTAGCATCTCCTGGAGGCAGCTGATGCTTCCCACACTGGCTCTGATGAAGCCAGCCTCCTTTATCTCCCACTGGACTGCAATGGTATGAAGTGAACCAACCAGGCAAGGCATTTATTGGGATTCCATGCTGATTCTGAAGGTGTGGCCACTCTACCCCAGGGTGTGTGAGTCTCGCGAGAGGTTGCCAGTGTGAAGTCAGATCCACTTTTTGTCTGATTCTTTTTCAAAGGCAATTTTCCAACATGTCTGAGGAAGCACAGTGCCTGCTCAGGCTGGCTGAATGCTGTTTCCCAGGAGCAGCATTCTGGGAGGTGGACAGCAGGTAGAAGAAGTGTTCTTCAGAGAGCCGCATCCCCATGGGAATGGTGACAGCTTGAGCCTGCTGGGGAGTCGTGTTGTATTCTGAGGTGTGAAGGGAAGGCATGAACCCTGCATATGCTACACCACGCAGTTTTGCCTGCTGCTGCTGGGAGCTTCATTGTAGCTGTGAATGCTCTATTCCTCTCCTTTTCACCCTTGAAGATTCGCGAACATTCAGGATTAGGCTGTGTGAGGCAGCGCCTTCCCCGAACGGTAGGCAATGGAGAATGTGGTTCTGATGGTTCTACCCACTGGGGCCGATGGGCATGTGTTAGGGAACCATTTAAAGCTTGTGGCTAAACAGCCTGCCCTTCCTGAAGCAGCCTTCCCACCACTGCAGGGTGGAGGATTTTGGTCTCGTTGAGGGTTTTTCTTGGTACAGATTTAAAAAGCAAAACACCTTCTAAAAGAGCAGACATGAAGGGTATCTAATCAGAGGCTGCAGGAATGGAGAGACCATCCATTGCACTAAAGGAAACGCAGATTGATGCCCATGTACATCTGACACAATTTTGAGGCTGCCCTTAGGTAGGCTTAAAGTCTATCGTCTGCAAACCACGAATGTGCTTCTGTCGTTGCCAGATAGAACAGGGAGACTTAGAGACTGTCTTAGGATGTGAGAGAAGGAAAGAAAACAGGAGGACAGAGAGGGGAGGAGAAGAGGAGAAAAGAGGAGGGGCGAGGGAAGAGAAGGAGAAATTCTTGTCAAAATCTTTTTAGTGCACAAAACTAATTCTGTTCATCTTGGATTTGGTGAGCTGGGTAATATTCTGTGCACAGCTCCTAAATGAATTATTAAATGTCAACTCAAGACGGCTTAACTAAAATACCCAATTTAATAACCAAAAGTATCTAAGGTAACAATAACACTTTTACAGGTGAATGTAGAGAGTTGTCAAGTCAAACCATTATAGACAAGCTTTGGGGTTTTCAAATAATCTTCCTCCACATCTCATCTTCTGTCACTAAATATCCACTCTGGAGAGTGTGCTCCTTTTCAATAAAGATCATCCCTCCAGTGCAGGCTTTGCTAGTCAGACCCAGCCAGCAAACCTCTTTTTTTTTTTTTTTTTCCTTTCTAAAATATAAAGCTAAACAAGATCTCAGTCACAACCACCAAATCTTTATTAATGCATTCCTTGTGCTACTTCTGAATATTAATAAAAATTAATAATTAATTTTGCCTTTGGCATTGCAAGATATACTAGTTTTAATTAGTGTACTGTACTCCTATACAATTAAAAAATAATTGATGTCCACGCTTATTGGCGGTGTCTGTGATCTTCTTTTCTGTTGTTGTCAACAAATGCCTTAAAAAACAAGTTCAAGAATGTTGTGCTGTCTGCTTGATTTACACACCCAAAGTAACAGGCAAATCTTTTATGATGAAACAGAACAGTTTTCTGTTTAAATTATACACAAGTATATTAACTAGAAAGAGAAAATTAAAAGCTGATGGCTACAAGGAATAATGGAAAGTCCATAAAAATGTTTTATCTATCAACAAATTTGCCTGGAAAATATCAATGGTTGGCACCATCTCTCCGCTGAAACGTGGAGAGGCCATCTTGGATCTGTTATGTCAATTCCATCAAGCATTTAATTCCAATGTCCTCCTTAATCAGCTTTAGTTATTTAAATTCAGCATATCATGTTACTGTTCTAGTACATCATTTTAATTGTGCCATGAACTACTTTATTATGGGATGCTAACGTATCTCCTTGTGTCTCTCGCTTCCTCTTTCTTTCCTAACAATGCAGACTGTAGAACTCAAGACAGAACTCCTACCGATAAAGAGAAAAGAGCTTCCTTTGAAAACACTCATATCAGGAATTTTGAACAGAGAGAGTGGTTGCTGTTCTAGAGGATACAATTCACATCCCACAGCACATGTGTTTCTTGGCTTTATTTCTTAGAGTCAAGAGTCTTATTTTTAGGAAATCTTTACTAAACAACTACAAATATACATGGGGTGCCAAGAAATGATATACCAAGAGGACATAGACTCAGTAAAGCAGAGGGCAAAGAAGAAAGGGGCAGCATGAGGTATGAGCCTCACCCTTTACCCAGACCCACTGGTGAGAGAGTGTTTTTTAAACAGAAAACCAGAAATTGATGCAAATGTTTCTTTTATCAAGCTAATGATCTTAATAGCAATTTTAAGCAAAAAACGATGCCAAATTATCTGTCCTAAAAATGTAATCTTTGGCTTATTTTCCATAGCAGTTTTGCCTTCATACAACGTATCACGATCTAAGTTGTCTCGGTCATGCATCTGATTACTTGCTCACAGTCTGTGCCTCCAACTAGAATCTTCCTGCCATGAGGGCAGGTGATACTGTCATTCCTTCTCTCCACAGCTGCACTCACCATGCCCAGCACAACGTCCAGCAGACATTTAGCAAACATCTGTGGCTGTTATTAATTCTGACCTAAAATACAATTTTTTGTTACTTGAATGCTTTGAATTTTGAATTTTTTTTTTCCTCACATTTCAAAAGTTGAATGGATAAACAAACTGTGGTAAAACCATATAATGATCTATCACTCAGCAACAACAAAAAACTAAGCTACTAATACACACAATATCATGAAGGAATCTCAAACAATAGGCTGAGCAATGCATGCCAGTTACAAAAGAATGCACACTGCATGATTTAGTGTGTTTGGAGTCCTGGAGCAGAGAAAGCTAGGCTGTGGTGAGAGAAATCAGGACAGAACTTGGGTCACTTCTGGAGGGGAGTCACTGGACAGGGGCTTCAGGGAACATTCTGGTGTCATGGGAATGTACATCTTGTTTAGTCTGGTGGTTACACTGATGTGTACACCTGCCCAAACTCATCAAACTGTCCCCTTAAGATCTGTGCACTTACAGTATGAAATTTCTTCTTCTTTTTTTTTTTTTCTTAATCTTAGCAATACACATTATTTTTCTTATCCACTGGTAAATGTAGGAGGCAACTCACAAAATGTATAGAGTTGGGGGGTTCTGGAATTCCTCTCCCCACATCACTGCCTTCCTTCACAGGTCCCTGGACAGGACAACCAGGGGGAAGAGGTGACAGTCCCTCCTGTAGCCTCACCTGCCCCTCTAGGCTGGTGGGTTTTCCCAGCTGGCTTCTCCCTGACCTGAGGGCTGTGCCCTGTCTCTCTGGCCTGATGCACAGGCATGAAAGGCAGGGGTTTCTCCATTATAAGCACGCAGTTTTGGACGCAGAGACGTGCCTGGCTCCTCCACCAGAAGCTGTGAATAACACTCTTAACAGCCCATGCAAATGCTGTGGTCTATGTCTGCATGCCCAGCTGGTCTGCTGATCAATTTTTACTTCTCAAATTGGGTCAGTGAAAAAGGCTGGAGCTTTCTGTTCCTGTGATCTAAATTCTCCCTGCAATCTAAATTCTATTAACACTGGGAAACCTGGAAATACCAAGGCAGGCCTTTGGCTTCGCTGGGGACCACCTTTCAGAAAGGTCCATTGACCTATTTTCTTTGTAGACTTTCTTTTAATTAAAAGGCCAAAATTTCCTGGGTGTTAATGGAGGATTAGCTTGAGAATTACAAGGTCATGTATCAAGCAGAGAACAAGCAAGGGATGAGGTGAATGGTGCCTCTCTCTAGTCAGGGCTTAACCATATCTGGAGGTTCTTCTTGTTCAAGAAATCACTATGTGACCTCCTCATGTCTGGAGGAAGCACCAAGGCAGGCGAAAGGGCATCTGAATAGTGCACCCTGGTGAGGGGATGGGCTGTGGACTTGGGGGGCCCTCTGGGGAGACTGTCAGTTTCTTCTAAAAATTGCATCTTGGCTTATTCTACCTGGGGCTTCCCTAGTGGCTCAGCAGTAAAGAATCTGCCTCCAGTGCAGGGGACTCAAGAGATGCAAGTTTGATCCCTGGGTCGGGAAGATCCCCTAGAGAAGGAAATGGCTACCCACTCTAGTATTCTTGCCTGGAGAATCCCATGAACAGAGGAGCCTGATAGGCTACAGTCCATGGGGTCACAGAGAGCTGGACACGACTGAGCGATTAAACCACCACCATCTTCTTCTACCTGAGAGGCTCTGATGGTGCCATCCTGACCTCGATTTCCTGTTTTCCTTTAGTCATGGGCAATGAAAGCTTGTTTGCAGCTGGGAGTCAAAACCTGCTTTGTGTTTCCAATTCTACTCTTGTTGGTTAACCTTCTTGGGGGGTTCCCAAGAACTTGTGGGTGTCTGACCTGCACCCAGTGGTCTGGGTTCCCCAAAGTGAATTCTGCACCTGCCCTGAAGCTCTGGCTTATCCAGAATTGTCTCTTGGACAAATTTCTGTTTGGTGTTCTCCATGTCCTCAACCTAAACCGTGTCTAAAGGATGTTGAAGGGCGCACAGCAGCATAGCTCCGGCAGCACAAGCACCAGAGAGTGACTCGTATACATGTGGCATGTGGGGGGTAGTATCTGAGAAGGAAGAAAGATGCTATGTTGGGTCCTAGAACGAAGGTAGGCCAGAGAGCTGGGACCATCAGAGAGCATCTCGAAGCAGAGAAACTCGGGCTTCATCTTCAGGGAGGAACAAGTCCAGGTGAGAGAGAAGGTTCCAGGCTCAACAGGCAAAAAGATGTGTTGCCTGGTGAAAGAATGACCACTGTTTAGACCAGGAGCAGTTTTTATTTCCTTTGCAATTCATATTCCCGTCCTAGGGTTCACAAGTGTTGCCATATCACATAGCGTGTGACCACATATGGCCACCCAAAAGGGACAGAGGGACAAAGCAAGTGCCATGGGTACGGTAACTGCCTCACAGATCAGGGAAAGGCATCAGGCAGCTATGGTTTGAATCCCGAGTCTATCAAAAGCATCTCCTCTACATCCCGCCTGTAAAACTGGGTTTGTGGCATCAAAACCGTCAAGAATATTAATGAAGCACTTTGTATGTAGTCCTTCAGTACAGGATAGCTATTATTGTTTTTCTAGGTTGGGATCAAAAACACATTTACCCTAAATAAGGACCCATAAAAGGGGGATTTTAAAGCATAAAAACAACCAAAAGTCACAGAATAATGCAACATGGCCTCTCCAGTCTTCACCCACCTTTTCACCAATCAGCCGTGGCTCCCAGGTGAGCCCTTATCCTCACCCCTGAGCTCCACCTACCATTCCTCAATGTTCAGTGGCATCATCTGAGCCTATTTTGGCAACATTTACCTTTAAAAAGTTTATGTTCCAAATGGATGCTTAGAACAGAAGTTCCAGCTGCAACAGCACTCAGCTCAATGCTTCTTCAGAACCCGAAGGGCCCAGAGAGGATGGAGGGGTGGCATTTTCAGCTTCATATCCCAGGATCTTTGGGCCACTCTGAGGTCTCAGCCTGTCTCTGTTCCTCACGTTCCTGAGTCACCAGGGGTGTGGTGGGCCGGCTGGTGTTTGTAGATCCACCTGTGAGCAAGACTGGGGGAGGGGAAGGGGGAGCCCAAAGGAGTTCAGGGGAATTTCCAGACGGTAGGTGGCGCACTGGTAAAGAATCCGCCTGCCAATGCAAGAAACAGAAGAGATGCTGGTTCAATCTCTGGGTCAGGAAGAGCCCCTGGAGTAGGAAATGGCAATCCACTCCAGTATTCTTGCCCAGAAATTTCCATGGACAGAGGAAACTGGTGGGACACAGTCCATAGAGTCACAAAGAGTCGGACAACGGCTGAGCAACTGAGCTCATTAAGGAGCTCAGACAGCAGGGACTTTTCAGACACTTATCACATGGAGCCCTCATCACTACCCTTCAGGGTGGAGAGTGGGCACGGTTATTTGTGTAACAGTTTGCTTCTACCCCCTCTCCCTATTAGACTATAAGCTCTGGGATGCCAGGGGCTGGATGAGCCTGGAGCTTTGCTGTGCCCCTGGCCCTGGTACAGTGCCTGGCATACAGCTAGTCCTCAGTAAGTCAGGAAAATGAAATAGTCCCATTCAATGGTATTCATGTCAAGTCCTGTCTTGAGTCCAAAACCAAGTACAACCTTCATGCCCCAAGGCGTTAAGCTGTCTAGACTCTTGCCCCCACCTCCACCCTCCAATTGCCCAGCAGAGCAGAGATTCCTCCCTGCTTCTGGATCCTTACATCCTCTTGTAGGATGTAGGATCCTCCTTACATCCTCAAGGCTCAGCTGCCGCACCTCCCCCATGGACTGCTCTTGTTCATATAGGGTCTTTCCTGCCCACTAAATCAAGGTGTGCTGGAGGGCCAGTGGGTGGCACTAGCAGCTATCCACCCTGGTATTTTCCAGCCCCATTTCCTGACAGAGTTGACTAAAAGTGAACTTGAACCCTGATTTACTGCCACGATCACAAAGGACCTGAACTGTGTTTACCAAGCTGTGTCCTAATGGTGCCCTTTGAGAAAGCAGGCAGGCGCCCATCATTCTGAAGGACTTCCTTCTTTCAACCCTGCAGGGAACACTCTCCAGTGTGGGGGACTGAGGCCTCCCCAGATGCTCTGCTCTCTGATGGGGCTCCCACCCAGCCTAGCACATGCACACCACTCTGTGGCCAACACAGCCGGCCAGAGGAGGGCTGGCAGCCTGGCCTGCAGAGGCTTGAATATTGCGTGTACTTGACTTTTATGTAACTGGCCAACGTGACATGTCTAACTATACAAATGGAAGTTTTATGATGATAAGATCAGTTGTTACTGAGATATTTATGTGACAAGCTGACAGATATAAAACTACAAAGCTTGCTTTTATGCCTCCCATCCTTTCAGAGAGGAAAAAAAAATAAATACTGAGATGATGGGTCACTTTGAAGACAATTTATGATCCAAATTACCTAATACCTGGTAAACTTCTAATATGCAAGATGAAGTCTCTGTATGCTATTAAAAAGAAAAATTTCATTTCCTAAGACTGCAGCACATGAATTCTTCCTGGAGAGGAATCTGAGGCTCTTGCCTTCTCCTGCCCCAGATAAACATCCCGACTCTGCCACGAGGAAGAGTCTTCACGTGACTGCATTGCCCAAGGATCAACCCCGCCTGTTGCAAAACATCGGTCCGTCCTTAGAGGAAAACCTAAACCCTGAAATGAGTATTTGTTGAAAGCCTGGGTGATAAAGCCTGGCCTTCCCTTGCCATTGCAGAGTTCGTGGCATCAAACTGGAAAAGATGAGAGGGAGTCTGCAGGAGTCCTGGGTGATGGGAGAGTGACCGCTGCCAACATCTTTCCAAAGATGCACTGAGAACCCAGCATCTTACCTGGTACCCGCTGGGACCACTTTTCCCAATCAGATGGGTGTGGAAGTTGATACCAGGCTGATGCTGGGCTGTCTGCAATTAAACATTAGCAACATGACAACTTAACCTTGCCTGTTGGCTCGGGTGACCCTTGTTACCAACTTCCGGGGAGCACAGCCAATTCCCGGAGCACTTCTCTTATGCCAAGCAGTGGATGTGGCATCCCACGGATCCCGCCTCCTTTCATGCTCACATCTTCTCCATAGATAGACATATAGCTGTACCCACCTGTGGAGGAAAAGTCAGAGGCCCAGGGGGGAGGAAGTAAACCCACCCCGGTGCCCCATCATGGTTGGGAAAGCTCGACAAGACCACAGACGTGGAGTCTTTGCCAGAAGTCTCCAGACAAATGTCTCCTGCCCACCAACCTTGCTCAGGTGGCACACTCTTGGTGGGGCGGGTGTTGGAAACCTCACTTCCCTGTGTCAAAGGTCCTCAGATGCTGGTTGTCTGGATTATAGGAACCAGGGATGGACAAGGCAGAAAAAGTATAATTCTCCTTTTGTGGTGGTTCCTTTAGGATGATGTTCCTTTTGGGGAGCCCCACAGGGTCAGAGTTGAGTGGGCTCATCTTTAAATAGAGAGATGGAATTCCAGAGAGAAGAGGTCCTTCTCCATGGCCACACAGCCAACCAGTCATGGAGGGAACTGCAGCCCAGGGTCCCTCGAGCCCAGGCCAACCCCTTTTCTGTGCTTTTTGCCTTCTTGCTCTTTCTCAAGCATCCTGCCTCCAGCACATCCTCAGAGTGTAATTACCTTAGGGGTATTTGGGCAGGCTGCTGACCTTTCTTCACAATATGTTGTCTCTCAGGAAAGCATGGAGGTGAGTGTCAATGTGTGTGTATGCGAGCGTGCATGCACGCGTGCTGGGTATCAAACCCAAATTAAACTCTTTTACTGTATTTTATCAGATCGATCTTCTGTGCACGCCTCAGCGTTGTCTCATTTAAATAAAACTTCCATTTGTAACAATCCTATAAATAGAAAGCCGTATTGATCAGGGCCCCACCAGCAGCTGCACTTTGGTTATCACTGAAGCCTGACCGGTTAACGTGAGGGCTACAATTTATTATGTGGCGAGATACAATGCAAGGCCATGCCATTTGGGCTCTAAACACAAGTGTGCGTCACTCAGGCAAGCAAGTTCAGTGGAGTTATCCTTGGGATCACAGTTGGCCCTTGATTTGCCATTTCACAGCGCCAGATGCTCAAGAAGCAAGGCTTTAATAGACACTCCCTGGCCCAGGCCATGTCCAGCAAGCCAGTCTCCCCACAGCAGTGAAGATATAGTCTGAGAACCACACAAAAGCTGAGTTGTTTTACACTTGGAAGAAAAGCTGTAGAGACGTGACTGGGCTGTCATTTGTGTCCTGTCTGCCAGGGATATTGACTTCCCCATGAAGCATCAGCCCCACCAGTATTCACTAAATGCTTACTGTGAGTAGGGCATGGTTGTGAGTGAAATTTATTTCATAAGGAGCTTCAGACTTTGAACATGCATCCATTGCTTTGTTGATTAAGCCACTAACCATCATTTTTATCTGTCTGCTGGGCATGACTGATAGCTGCTTAGTATCAAATGGTTTTTCCCCAATTCACTGAAACCAGGTGTCAGTGGGATGTTTGTCTTCAAATAGAAAGATCACGTACATACTTATGCTCAGAGAACTGTAGCTCAGAACTCCTGTCTGCCTCACTGGCAAAACCCCACTCACTTTCTGGGGCTCTGAAACTCCCTACCAGGGCTTTCCCAGTACCTCAGATAGAGGTACTTCTGGACCCTGGACACCTTACAACCAAGAACTTACAGCCAGATATTCGAGACATTCATTGCCACTGCAATGTGACAAGGACCCATCCACCCAGGAGTTAGTGAAGCTGGCCTCTCTCTTCTGAGCCCAGTGCCTCCAGGACAGCTGAACTCCCCTCTGAAGCCTTTCTACCAGTACTGGACATGGAGCCACCCTTCAAGTTCACGTGGCACAGCAGGGTCCAGGTTGTGACTTTCCCCAGCTTTCATCCTTGTCCTTGGCTACCAATTTGCCAGCAGAGGATGGAGGGGTGAATGATTGTAAGGAGCCAGTCCAGGCCTACTCAGCCACTGGGCACTGATGTTTCCTGCTAGGCCTCTCCCCTGAAGAGGAAGATGGATGGACATCTCCAAACATATTGGATCCAGCTTGTCCACCTACTGGATTACTCTGGGGCCTGGAACCCTGACTGCCATAGTGCAAAGGGAAGACACCAGCTTCCTAGTATCACATGACAGCCCAGGTTCTGCCTGAGGAGTTTAGACAGAGTTCTCAGATGGTTCTCCTGGGATCAGTGTGGAAGAGGGGCATGGGGAGGGGAAGGGCTCCATTTCAGCTGGCTCTGGGTTTGCACCAAGCAGACCTGCTCACAGATCCTCGGAGCCCTTCCCCTGCACATTTCAAGCTGCATCTTCTTCGGTTCCCTTTCACCGTCCACTGCTCCTTCTGTCTCCAGCTCCCAGTAGCCAGCAGGCATCCTCACCTTCCTGGATTTCTCCTGCTTTTGTGCTTCTCTGCTGAACTCCTTCCTCAAGGAGTGGAGTGTTCATACAGGAACTTGGGAGGCAGCAGAAGTGAAGGTCAGCTCTGTGCTCTCTTGCATCAGAATTTCTAGGATCCAACTTTGAAACAGCCTGGACTTACTGCATGAGAAAAGGAAATAAAAGGTGATCACACTCGGCAGAGAGTCACACCTGTGCCGAATCCCACACTGTTTGCACAGCCACACCCCCTGGCAAACTTGAGTGGGTACTTGTTCTACATCTGTTTAGTTCACAGATTCTTACTGGGAGGTGGTTCTCCCAGGAAAAACACACTATATACCAAAGTGAAGTAAAGTGAAAGTTGCTCAGTCATGTCCGACTCTTTGAGACAGTCCATGGAACTCTTCAAGCCAGAATACTGGAATGGGTAGCTGTTCCCTTCTCCAGGGGATCCTCCCAACCCAGGGATAGAACCCAGGTCTCCCGCATTGCAGGCGAATTCTTTATCAGCTGAGCCACTATACACCAAAGGAGCAATTATTTCTCCTTTAGAACTGTTTTAAGGCTGAAATCATGGTTTTCCAGTTTCCACTGGTTCATGAAAGTTGAAAACCTCATGGGCACAAGTTTGGGCCAGGGTAGTGGGCACTGAAGGGGCTATGTCCATGTGGCCTCCTGGCTATCACTGACACACTGAAGTTCGCTCTCCAGTTAAGAGTGGTGCTGAACTTGCTTATCTGTTGTGCTATAATACAGGTCTTCATAAAGTCTTTTTTACTGGTAAATTTTAATAACTTGGGTTATAGGTAGGATAGAAACAATATCTAAGTGGCATTTAAAAGCAAATCTATTAAATTTTAGGGTACCTGCATTGCATGGTTAGAAACATTATCATTCAGATCCTGCAGAGGGAAATGGGCACCATATGAGAGAAGGAAAATTGTGTACTTTGGAAAACACAATCCAAGTCTAATATTATCTGCAAGAAGAAAATTCTCTGCTCATTACCAGGAAGATTGTTTTTTATCCTTCCCATAACTAAAGTTATTAAAGTTTGAGAACTGTAAAATGCTTAATGAGAAACTGTAGAATAAATGATAACGGCTAAGGTCTGGACTGGTATTTGCTGATGATAAACGTTAAATCTCAATTGTGAGATAGAGCCACAGCCTACATGGGTACCCCTCTTGTGAGTGTGAAATGACTAAATGGTAAAATGGTAAGCAGGTAACCATGGTAACCGTGATGCTATCCAACAGAGGGAGGCATTTCTAGTTGGATTCAAGCCAAAAGTCCAAGCAGTTTGGCCCACCTTCCCCCACTTGCCTCAGTACCATCCTCTGTCTGTGTTCCCCATACAGTGGGGACCAGGACACTTAGGAGAGAAAGGGCAACAGCACCTTGCCCAGGAGAGAAGACAGAGGATGCATAAGCAAAGGACAGTTGCCACATGACTGGTAAGGGTTCGATTGGATCTCTTGGCATCTGCAAACTGAGACCAAAGCACCAACATGATCAGCCAAGGATCAGTTGGCTCCCTGATTCTTTAGCGGAGGGATGATGGGATTGTTCATTGAGCCCATTGCCCTGGGCCAGGGATGTTTCTTCAGGTTGCAGCTTGGTGGGACTGTGAATCAAGTGGTCATTGTGCTATTACGTGGATGGTTCACTCTCTCCTAAGCCATTCATTACCCTCTTGGAGTCCTGCTTTAAAGAACCACCTGGGCATTGCTATGGATTAGTGGGTAGACTCTTTCTAGGGCTCTTTAAAAATACTAACAGCCAAGAACCACCCTTGGAGTTCTTGTCTTATTAGTTTGGAGTGATGCTGGAGAATGTGTGTGTTTTAAAGGCTCCTGAGGCTATGCTGAGGACCCCAGTAGAGATTCATGAACTTGCAGCAGTGCTTCTCAATCTTGGCTGCACACAGGGCTGCTTTGAGCCTACTGATACCCTATCCCATCACCAGGATTTGATTTGATTGTTCTGGAGTGTGCACTGGTACCTGGAATCTTTCAGGCTCTTAGATGAGCCTAAGGTACAGTCAGGGCTGAGACCCAGTCCTGCCTTGAAGGATGCTCCTGGATGAGTCTCAGGAGATGGGGGAAGCACAGGTGGCTCAGCATGTCTCTTGTTGAAGTCCAGGATGATTGTTGGAACTGAAGAGATGGAATGGCAGCTGGACATGAGAAAGTCACTCGCTGGGCCTACAGTCCCTGGCATGGCTTAGAGAGAGGGAGGATGGTTTCCATGCACACAGGAAGAGTATGAACATGCTGGGTGGTCATATAGCTCCCTACTCATTTCCTAAAGTCTTAGAGTGAAGACATGGAGCACCCAAGGGCTTTCTGTGCTCCTAGTGGGCACAGGAGCTGAGAGAGGGCTCATGTCCTGGTGGGGCTCAGAGAGGGAGGGTGTTATGATTGGAAAGATGTGTTGGGACCATGTATGAAGGGTCCTGAATGCCCTTAATGCTGAGTGGAAAGATCTGTCCATCAACCACAAACAATGGGCTTCTCTGAAGGGTTTAGGACACAGCTGGGGAGTGTGTGGGAGCTGATTTATGATCCCTTTGCAGGGTGTGATTTGAAGAGACAGTAGACTGAAGAGAGGCTGGTTAGGACTGGTTGTAACAGTTCAGAAAAGAGGTGAAGTTTGTCATCTTTCTTCTTACGAAGACCCAAAATTGGAAGATCCACCCAAAAATTGTTTCAGGGTCTATGATCTCTCAGAGGTCTCACTCAGTATGCAGAATACAAATGTGCTCAGATGAAGGGATTGCCAACTCCAAGGAACAAACGGGTAACACAAGTGTGTCCATCAAGCTGCAGAGAAGCCATTGGTGAATGGTGGGTTCCTGGCAAAATTGGAGAATACCTATGGCAGGAAATATTTCAATGTGAAATTATTGAATACTGTGTCAGCCAGATCTACATTTCCCAGGGTGTTTTCTGAGCTTTGACTTAGAGGGTGGGCACTGGATAGAGTGGCCCAATTCTCTGGCAGCTCCTTCTTCTTCTTGACAGGAAGCACTATCTGCCCACTCTTTGATCACTTCCTTCTTATTTTCGCTGCCCCCTCCCCCGCCACTGCCTTGTATTGTAGGAGAATAGCGTAGGAGAATACTTGCATGAGGAGATGGTGCATGGATGAGGGAGAGGTGCCTGGAGGGGCTCCTGATCGCCTAGATGGTTAACAGTCATGATGGCTATGGATGGGCTTCACACAATCCAGGTCAGGACCAGCCTGCTGAGATCTCCCTGTATCCCCTGCCTAGCAGAAAGCACAGGCTCTCATCACCCACAGTCAAAAACCCCTTTCATCTTGCTTTTTGCTCTGTTATAAGCACATAATTACCCACAGCTCCAAGTCTGAGAGGGGCTGGGGAAGGGAAATAGCTCTATTCGTAAGGTACTGAAGATTGGTGAGCATCAGTTTCCTTTAACTATGAAAGAATGTTGCACAAATCATTAGGTAAAACTTTGATGTAACTCTCCTTTGAATTAAACACAATGATGGAGGCAAAGTCTGTATTAGTGTGCAAATTCCCCAGAGAACATCCTCTCTGCAGAGTGGAATGTCTATTAGCTTTCCGCCAAAATAAAGGTCACCAGACAGAAGCCTTCCTCATGCAACTCTTACTTCCTTGAACAGGCAGTGTAATCAGGCAAGATGTCACACTCAGGAAACCAATGGTGCAATTATACTGAAAATGCCCAGTGCATGGCAAAGTGGTCCCTTATTCTCCTAAGGTCCTCAGAATGTCATGGAATCTGGGGCCTGGCTCAGGGGAGGGAAGGACAGATGTCTGCTTCAGAGTGCTCCTGCTCACAGATGTTATCCTTCTTATTGTCCTGATTTAAAGAAGAAGCAAATAATCCCAGTGCATCATCTGAAGCACCGTGAGCATCTGAAACTTTCTGTAGATGACGTAATCTGCCAAGAACACACAGAGAATGTGAATCTTGACCCACTAACTTGTGTGCACGAGAATGAAAATTTCTTCATTTTTCTATAATTTAATGTCTCATGTGAATCTTCATTATCTTGTGCGTCATGTTAATCTCAGATAATTTGAGGTTCTTGCGTGGGATTGGTTTAAATCCCAGGAGATTATGCAGGGCTAAGTGGCTAGGGAGAGAAAGAAGGGGCTAGTACTTCGTCCTCAGTCCATACCCCCATCTGCAAAAAAAAAAAAAAAAACATGGTCCTGACTGATCCTTGGTTACCCATCTAGGCTGGTCAAAGTTAATAGCATCTAGCTCATCTGAACATTTCATGCAAAGATGGGCACAATAAAGGACAAAAACAGCAAGAACCTAACAGAAGCAGGAAAAATTAAGAACAGGTGGCAAGAATACACAGTAGAACTATACAAAGAAGCTCTTAATGACCCAGATGACCACGATGGTGTGGTCACTCACCTAGAGCCAGGCATCCTGGAGTGTGAAGTTAAGTGGGTCTTAGGAAGAATCACTATGAACAAAGCTAGTGGAGGTGATGGAATTCCAGCTGAGCTATTTTAAATTCCAAAAGATGATGCTGTTAAAGCACTGCACTCATTATCCCAGCAAATTTGGAAAGCTCAGCAGTAGCCACAGTACTGAAAAAGGTCAGTTTTCATTCCAATCCCAAAGAAAAGAAGTGCCAAAGAACGCCCAAATTACAGTACAATTGCACTCATTTCACATGCTAGCATGATCATACTAACAGTCCTTCAATTTAGGCTTCAGCAGTATATGAACTGAGAACTTTCAGATGTACAAGCTGAATTTAGAAAAGGTAGAGGAACCAGAGATAGAATTGCCAATACATGCTGGATCGTAGAAAAAGTAAAGGAATTTTAAAAAAAACCACTTCTGCTTCATTGACTATGCTAAAGCCTTTGACTGTGTGGATCACAACAAACTGTGGCATATTCTTAATGAGATTGGAATACCAGCACATTACCTGCCTCCTGGGAAACATGTGTGCAGGTCAAGAAGCAACAGTTAAAATTGGACATGAAACAATGGACTGGTTCAAAATTGGGAAAGGAGTACATCAAGGTTGTATATTATCACCCTGCTTATTTAATTTATATGAGAAATACATCATACAGAATACTGGGCTGGGTGAACCAGAATCTGGAATCAAGATTGCTGGTTCAATATTGCTGATATCAACAACCTCAGATATGCAGATGATATCACTTTAATGGGAGAAAGTGTAGAGGAGCTAAAGAGCCTCTTGATGAAGGTGAAAGAGGAGAGTGAAAAAGCTGGCTTAAAACTCAACATTCAAATAATGAAGATCATGGCATCCAGTCCTATCACTTCATGGCAAACAGATGGGGAAAATGTGAAAACAGTGTCAGATTTCATTTTCTTGGGCCCCAAAATCAATGTGGACGGTGACTGCAGCCACAAAATTAAAAGACACATGTATCATGTAAGAATAGCTATGACAAACCTAGATAGCGAATTAAAAAGCAGAGATATCACTTTGCCAACATAGGTCCATATAGTTAAAGCTATGGCTTTTCCAGTAGTCATGTATGGTTGTGAGAGTTGGAGAGGATGAGATGGTTGGACGGCATCACTGACTCAGTGGACATTAGTTTGAGCAAACTCAGGGAGATAGTGAAGGACAGGGAAGCTTGGCATGCTGCAGTTCATCGTATCACAAATAATTGGACACGATTTAGTGACTGAACAGCAACAAGCTCATCTGAACAGGAAATGGGATCTGGGACATGCAGAGAGAAGAGTGTCTCTAAATGTAAGCTCATGAGCACAAATTAACTTTTAACTTTGCCAGCCCAGCATCTGCTGTCCCTACCTCTAGTAAAACCATATTGATTTTCTTTGGGGGAGCCATCTCTTCTGAAACCAAGCAAAACCCTGTGCGGCCTTCCCAGTGACAGACCCTTCTGAGTCCCTGAGTTCTGAAGATCAGACTCAAGCAGTTAATGACTAGAACAGTAGAGTCACAGGACTCCTAGTTCCTCTTGGAGGGATATGGATAATATTTTGACATATACCTTTGAGCTGTTCTGTAGAAACTAAGACCTCCATCTATTAAAGGATGATGACCACATCCTGAGCATAAGCACGTAGACCCCAGACTGGTTGAAACCAGAAGGCGAAATTACTTGAAACATCACCCTGTTATTTCACTATCAACCAACCAGATAAAGGTCCATGAGTTGATTAAATTCCCTGCTACCCTCACCCCTAATTTTGCCTCTTAAAAACCCTTGCCTGAAAGCCATCAAGGAGTTTGGGTCTTTTAAGCATGAGCGTCCCACTCTTGCTTGAAGCCCTGCAATAAACACTATACTTTCCTTCACCACAACCCAATGTCGATAGATTGACTTTGCTCTGTATTGGGAAGGAGAATGGAGTTTGACTCGGTAACAAATCCAGATGATAGAGACAGAGCTGAATCTATATCCCAGCTCTAGAGGGGAGATGTGACTTAGCAAAGCAGCCCATTTCATCACCCTAGCTAGACAGGTTGGTTCAGCCATGAGCATATAGGATAACCCCCTGAGGATCTTACCTGAGTATCTGGCTGGAATTACAGGGGAAGAAGCACTGTGTCCTGGGGGGCTTACTTAACTTGGAAGCTGAGGCTAGAACTTGCTGGGGGTAGTCTGGCCCTATCTTGAGAGACCTTTCCTGAGAAAGAAGACAATAGGCATGATCAAAGAGCTGAAGAATGGGAAGAGCTAGGACTCTAATTGCATTGTTGAGATCCTGGTCCATCTGTACCTGAAATCACCTATACCCTATACTTCTCAATTACATGAATTGATATCTAGAGAAAACCATACTTCAAAAAGATATATGCACCCCAAAGTTCATTGCAACACTATTTATAATAGCCAAGACATGGAAGCAACCTCAGTGTCCATCAACAGAGGTGTAGAAAAAGAAGATGCAGTACATATATACAATGGAATACTACTAAGCCATAAAAATGAGATTAAAGCCATTTGTAGCAACATGGATGGATGTAGAGATGATCATACTAAGTGTATTAAGTCAATCAGAGAAAGACAAATATCATATAATAGCACTTATATGTAGAATCTAAAAAAAAATGATGCAGGTAAACTTGTCTACAGAACAGAAATGGACTCAAATTTAACGGACGGGCTGTCGTTGTCAAGGGGGAAGAGTGAGGGGGAGAGGTGAATTGGGAGGTTGGGACTGACATATGCACAGTACTATTTGTGAAATAAATAATTAATAAGGAGCTACTGTATAGCACAGGAAAATCTACTCAATATTCTACTAACATATGTGGGAAAAGTATCTGAAACAGAATAAATACACTAATAAAGATGTGTGTGGGCAAGTGTGCTCAGTCACTTGGCTGTGTCTGACTCTTTGCAACCTCATGGACACCTGTAGCCCATCAGACTCTTCTGAACATGGGATTTTCCAGGCAAGAAACTGAAGTGGGTTGTCGTTCCTTTCTCTAGGGGATCTTCTCAACCCAGAGATGGAACCTACATCTCCTGTGTCTCCTGCATTGGCAGGTGGATTCTTTTCCACTGAGTCTCCCGAGATTAAATATATGAATGCATGCATGCTAAGTCGTTTTGGGCATGTCCAACTCTTTGTGATCCTATGGGCTGTAGCTTGCCGGGCTGTTCTGCCCATGGGGATTTTCCAGGGAAGAATACTGGGGTGGATTGCCATGCCCTCTTCCAGGGGATCTTCACAAACCAGGGATCAAACCTACATCTCTTTTGTCTCCTGCATTGGCAGGCAATTTTTTTACCCCTAGTGCCACCTGGGAAGCCCAAATATATGAATATGTGTAACTAAACACTTTTCTGAACGCCTGAAACTAGCACAGCATTGTGAATCAACTATTCTCCCATTAAAAATAAAACATTTTTTTAAATCAACAAAAACAGTTTCATGAATTGGTAATTTCTGTTCAAGCTCATTTAAGTGGGTCCAGAAAAATCTGAATAGAACATTAAGAATCTAAAAGTGAAAATCATTTAGGCTCAAGAAACCTAAGGCCAAGACAGATCCAGCTATTCTACTACTACTACTAAGTCGCTTCAGTCGTGTCTGACTCCGTGCGACCCCACAGATGGCAGCTCACCCGGCTCCCCCGTCCCTGGGATTCTCCAGGCAAGAACACTGGAGTGGGTTGCCATTTCCTTCTCCAATGCATGAAAGTGAAAAGTGAAAGTGAAGTCACTCAGTCGTGTCCGACTCCTAGCGACCCCATGGACTGCAGCCTACCAGGCTCCTCCATCCATGGGATTTTCCAGGCAAGAGTACTGGAGTGTGGTGCCATTGCCTTCTCCAATCCAGCTATAGTGGGGTCCCAAGCTTGTGAAATTTTATCCTTTGGACTCTGTGGGAGAGGGAGAGGGTGGGATGATTTGAGAGAATGGCATTGAAACATATATAATATCATATATGAAACGAGTCGCCAGTCCAGGTTCGATGCACGATACTGGATGCTTGGGGCTTGTGCACTGGTATGACCCAGAGGGATAGTATGGGGAGGGGGGAGGGAGGAGGGTTCAGGATGGGGAACACATATATACCTGTGGCGGATTCATTTTGATATATGGCAAAACCAATACAATATTGTAAAGTTAAAAAATAAAAAAATAAAAAAAAAAGAAAAAATTTTTTAAAAAAAGAAAGAAAGAAAAAGGATATCACATTATTACACAAAAGTAGGCACAGGGCCTTGGAAGAGACTCATACAAATAGCAGACTTGAAACTTAAGCTTCTTCAGTTCCACTGTAATTGAGAGGCCTAGGCACTGGTCTCCATTTCCCCAAAAAAGCCATTGGTAAAATCACTTCATCTCTTTAGGTCTCAGTTATCAAAGGCAAGATGATCAACCTAAGTTAAATCTCAAGCAGCTTAAAAACACCATGCCTACACAATCTTGATGGAAGAAATGACACTATTTAACATGTATTTGTTCATTATTTTCTTGAATGAAAATCTCTTTGTCCTGGACTTGCCCAGGTATTCTGATGGGCCTGGATATCAGTCTCACTGCTCTTCTCAGGCCACCCCGTTAATACTGGCCCAGGAGATGGGCCGTAAGATTCAGCACAGCCATTCACTTCCACCATCTTGGTAGGCAGGGAGCCCGCCAGGAAAGGGAGGAGGCTGATCTTGGGAGAATAATGCCAAGCTATTGTACTCTCTTAGGAAGTGTTTCTTCCTCAGCTGTCTCGCAGAGAAGCTTTCTTAAAGAATGTTTTCATACAAAATTTCTAAAATGCTGAAAATACAATAAGATTAATGGCCCCTGGAGGCTATGGCTTAAATATTTTATCTTCTTAGATATCAGTTACACTGCACTTTCCTCCAAGGATCTAAAGTCTTTTAAATATAGCATCTAATTAATCCTCCTGTCATCTGTGGATGGAGCAGCATCATTACCCTGATTTCACAGGTGAGGACACAGAAACTGTTGGGGGGGTGGGGGGGGTTGTCCACGAGCAGAAGCAGACTGATTCCAATCAGTGGAGACCGCGGCCACACCCCTGGTGGCCAACTCAATGGGGGCATCATCTGTAAAAACCCATTTGAGAGGTGCCACTGGCAGCCTGCACACTATAGGGTATTCAGACTACAGCTAACAGCCCCCAGAAAGATACCTGGGAAGGGTGAGGACGTCTCTGCCTACAATACACAGATAACGAGGCCTCAGGGAGCAAGTGACTCATGGCCCTAGGAGGTAACTGATTCAGGATCCAGGTGGCCACGTCTCTAACAGATGTTCTGATTTTTGCATCTTCACAGACAGGTTATTTTGAAAACGATCCCTCATCAATACTGTTATTAGACTAAAATGGTGTTTTCCCCCAGTAACCAGATAATGATGCTGATGATCATTCGCTTCCATCTACTGCGCACCTCCCGCAAAAAGAATCTTCCTGCAGTGCGGGAGACCCGGGTTTGATCCCTGGGTCAGGGAAGACCCCCGGGAGGAGGGAATGGCAACCCACTCCAGTATTCTTGCCTGGAGAATCCTCTTGAACAGAGGAGTCTGACGGGCTACAATCCATGGGGTTGCAAAGAGTCAGACAGGACTGAGCAACTAACACTTTCACTTTCTTTCTTTCCTGTGTCCCAGGCCACATGCCAGACAACAATCACACACGATCTCTGACCCCTACCCTGGTATGTAGCCATCAATAATCTCACTTTTTAGAGGCAGAGATGGTATCTCAATGAACTTAACTCAGTGGCCCCAGGTAGATTGCTGGTGGGTGGCAAGCCAGAGTTCTTCCCAGGACGGCTTCCCTGCTGCTCCCTGCTTTCATCTTTCAAACCATTTGATTGTTTAGATCCAGCACCCATCACTTCTGTCTCATCACTTCTGGTGACTTCTGCTGGATAAACACAGGAGCTAGAAGCTCAGGAAAGAGCCGTTTCCACTGATGATAAGGGTTTTGCTGTAGTCATCACTGTTGCCACTACCAGTGGAAGAGCTGGAGCCTGGGGTTTGAGGAAGGAGCAACTTAAACGCTGAAATCACCCAAAAGCTGTCTCGAAGAAAGGCAGCACTCTCATTGGCAAAACTCAAAATTGCTCAGCGTTAACAACCCTGTTCCTGCCTCCTCCCTGATCCAGAGCACCACCCTCACAGTGAAAGCTCGAAGGATGACCAAAGACATCAAAGCCAAGAGTCTCACTTTCGGCATATATAGCAGTGCTTCCTGGGAGACAGAGACGGTGGAGATGAAGGGGAGGAAAGAAATGAAAGAGTAAAGGAGAGAAACGTGACGAGGAGAGAGGTGGTGGATAAGCATATGTCACAGAAAGCACAGAAGCGACAGAGAAAGAAACAAAAGGGCATCCAGCAGTGGAAGGAGAAACAGAGAGAAGGGTGGAGAAGGGTGAAGAGGGAAACAAAAAGGAAAAGAGGAGATGGGAAGAGAAAACCCAGCACCATGATGGGAGCCTCTGACCCGAGTTGCAAAATGACAAGGATTGAGCGAGCAGTTTTTAATACAGATAATATTGTCCATGTAGTCTATAAATATAAAATTAAATGCTGACCTCTCTGGTCCATGTCAAAAGTCCAAGCCAGTGTCAGCACATATTGTTTTTATTTGTTTCAAGAGAAAATAGATCAACAACATTAACCTCCCAATGAACAGAGAATTGAATGAATTAAAAAGCAGAGCCATAAATCGCGCCGGTTTTATTGGCACAGTGATAAACACGCCTGGGGCCTCACGAGGAGTGGGGTCTGGGATAGTCTGTGTACCCCACAGCCTCCTGCCACCAAGAAAGGAAAAGCGATGTTAAGACAGGGCACCCATTCGCCCACTCGCACCACCTCTATCCATCACCATATGACAGAGGCTGCAGCACATGTTCCGAGACATATCGTGAAGGAGGAGAAACCAGGAACGAGGCAATTTGGAGAGGCCCTCGGGGAGCCAGAGGTGCCCCAGTGGCCCACTCGCCAGCTACATTGGATGAGGGGAGTTGTAAGGGGCAAGGAGGAAGCTGGGCCTGGGATTTTCAGAACACAGCTGGGTCTCCCAGGCTGGAGCATCCTGGGGGCTCCTGGCCAGGGCCCCCTTTCCACCCTCCCAGTTCTAGCTCTCCTCCGGCCAGTTGGTTATTCACAAGAGGAGCTGCTTGCCAGCAGAGGAAATGCATTTTATTTCCAGCTCAGGAATTCACACCATCACTTGGGCAGTTGCTAAATAAAGCTTCATTCCTCTCACAAAGCTAGTTTCACATGGACCTTACGGCACTGCCTTCATGATGAATCTGAAAAATTCTTAATTACAGAGATGGGGCTGAGGACCAGCATTTACAAATAGGAGGCAAAGCATCCACAAGAGTCATGCTCCCAGCCTGCTCGCTCTGGCCCCCAGAGACTTTGAGCTTTCCTTCCATCCACATCTCACTTCCTTCATTAACAGGGCTGTGATTCTAGAGGTGGAGAGGCAGGCAAGAGTGGCAAGAATAAACTCTTAAACTCTCCACTGGACTATCCCATAATCCCTCAGCGGTCACCACCCACTGAAAAGAGGAGGACCCAGTGGTTTGGGGAGAAGACTCATAGGTGAAAGAAGTACACACAAGGCAACATAAATCAGACTGAAAATAACTTCCATTTATAAACAAAAGAAATGTTATATATTTAGAAACCGATGGTAAACAAATTGACTGGATCATTAAAGCTCCGAAGTAATTACTCTTTGGAATGATTCTACAAAGCAATAAAGATTCTTTAGCTAGCCAAATATTTTCAGATAAGTGATTATTTTACAAAGCTATTATTTGCTATACAGTTTCTACCGATTTAGTTACAACTATTTTCAGTCTCCCACCGATGGTGACAAAACTCGGTCAGGATGAACACAGAGTTAGCTGGGCTCATGGACAGGATTTTTTAACCAGCTAGTTTTACATTAACTGAAGAGAGAGGCATACTCTCTGCCCATGTGAGGGAATGCTTTGGCGCATTTCCATGGCCCTTTCAAATTAGGATTTCATTCTTTATAACAATAATAATAATAATAGTGGCCGGCACACATAGTGCTCACAACGGGTTTTACCCATATAAATACCTTTTATTTCCCCTGCCAGACAAAGCATCAGTGTGACATCCAGGAAACTGAGGCACAAAGAATGTAGATAGTTGGCCCAGAGCCACCCAGTAAATGACAGAGGTAGGATCCAGCCCAGGCAGTCCAGCTTTGCACATGGCCACTACTCTTATTTCTTTCCTAGGCCCTGCCTGGTGGCCAAACAAGTCTCCACATCGTATTAATTAAAGGCCACCTTTCATCTCACCCCCTGTTCACTTCAGCTTTACTCACAATATTCAACACATGGAAAGAATCTAAATTTCTGTCCACAGAGGGATAAAGATGGCACTTGTATACAATGGAATAATATTCAGCCACGAAAAAGAAGGAAGTCTTGCCATTTGCAATGACTTGCATGAACCTGGGGAGTATTATGCTAAATGAAAAAGGTCAGATGGAGAAAGACAAATACTGCATGGAATCACGTATATGTGGAAACTGAAAAAAAAAAAAATAGTGAATTCCTGGAAACAGAGAGTAGAATGGTAGCTTCCAGGGGCTGGAGCTGGGAGAAATAGACAGATGGTCAAAGGATACAAGCTTTCAGTTGTTTATAAGAACCAAGTTTTTATAAAAACTTGTAATATCTGGAGCTTTAATGTGCAGTGGGTGATCATAGTTAATAACACTGAAATTTGCTAAGACAGTTGATCTTAAATGTTCTCAACACACACACACACAGAAGTGAGGTGATGGATATGTTAATTAACTTGATGGTGGTGACCATTTCACAATAGATACATGTATCAAATCATCACATCATACACTGTGAATCCACAAATTTAACTTGTCAATTATACTGCAATAAAGCTGGAAAACAGAAGACGACTTTTGTCCTTTACAGCTTATGTGCCGTGTAAATTTCCCTGCCCTAAACAAGGTGACAGCGTGGGTCATGAGATGAATGAGCAGAGCTTTTCAGACACTGGTCACCCAGGACTCCATTCCCCAGAGACCGCTCTCATGTCTCTGGGTGTCCTCCAGAGGGATCTCACGGGAGCCCATGAATAAATGTTAATGACCTGATTTTTCTCTTTGAACTAGTCCAGTTAACTGAGACCTGCCAGACAGCCTGGCTCTGGTCAGCTGGCCAGGATCTATCACCAGCCATGGCCTGGGGCTTCTAAGCTAGCTGCTAATTCTTACGCTACACCCATCTCTTGCTGTGAGACATGCAAGAGGGGCATGGCTCAGCTTCTCTGAGCCTGTTTTCTCTTCTCTAAAATGGGAATTCATAAAGCACCACCCTCACAGGGTTTGTAAAGCCTATGTAAAGCACATAGCAGATGTTCCATAAAAGTTAGCTTTTGAATGGGGCTGCTTTTCTAAGTAACAAGAAAGGAGACATGATCTGGGGCTACAGCCCTGGTAGGCCTGGAACCCCTCACCAGGGGGCAGGGCAAACAAACCCACTGACAACTACCACCTTTGGGTGCTAGATGGACATAATCTATCCTTCAAGAAGCATCTCTGGACTTCTGTGGTGGCTCAGTGGTAAAGAATCTGCCAGTGTAGGAAACTTGAGTGCCATCCCTGACCCAGGAAGATCCCATATGCTGCGGAACAATTAAGCCCATGCATCTCTGGAGCCTGGGAGCCACAACTACTGAAGCCCACATGCCCTA
Organism: Bos indicus; assembly: GCF_029378745.1. Lineage (NCBI taxonomy): Eukaryota > Metazoa > Chordata > Mammalia > Artiodactyla > Bovidae > Bos > Bos indicus. The sequence goes on from NC_091777.1 coordinate 42,723,357, forward strand.
CAGCCCATACTCCACAATAGGAGAAGCCCAGGCACCGCAGCTAGAGAGTAGCCGCCACTGTCTACAACTGGAGAAAAGCCCAAACAGCAACAAGGACCCAGCAGAACCAAAAAATAAACATTTTTAATGTCTAAAAAGGAAGCATCTCTGAGAGCCAGCTCTGGCCCAGATGCTCTGGCCCAGATGCTCTGGGGGTTCCCTTTTTGAGAGTCACCTGGGGAATTCAGTTCTGGTTCCACCAGCTCCGGTAACTACATGATCTTCTAAGGACACGACTAGCTTAGAACAGAGCTCTACAGTGTACCATACCCCTTTCAAGCCTGAGCACAGATGGACAATCAGAGCTCCAAGCTGTGGACATTCACCCTTGTGCCACCTGGTGCTCAATCCCAGCCCCTCACCTCAAAGGAGGCCTTTTATTGAGGGCTTCAACATGTCCAAAATGAAGAAAGAGACTGATGACTTGGCAACTGAAGTGAGAACACGTGCCATGCTGGAGCCCAAGCAATATTCATTCCGTCCCAGCTAATAGATCCAGAAATAATTCCCGTTAATTTCTCTACCTCCTAGAAAGAGACATTACTAATTCAGATAAGGCATTGCTGAGCTAAATGCCAAAATAATAGACCGAGACCTTCAAGATCCAGATTTGTTTGTCAGGGAAATGCAAGTCATCTTCTTTGGTGGGTAAATGTTGAAAAGAATTTAGGAAGGAGGCTGGACACCTACTCAACTTTCAAGACCGTGACTGCCTCTGCATCAGCGTGTGTGGTAGATTTTCTATTTAGGAAGCAGAGGTCTTGTCTACAATGACTTGGATGGATTGGTGAGTCGACAATGATGAGGTTAATTAATTCAGGTGGTGTAGACACTCCAACTGGGTAATTCAAGATGAAAAGATAGAGTTCAGCACGTGTGAGAAATAAAAGTATTAATCTCCTTTATCACTCTGTTTTATATAGAACTTTTATTAACATGTGCTGGAGAAGGAGGGGCAGAGGATGAAACAGCCACTTGTCAGCCGTTTTCTAAGGGAGACTGGCAGGGCTCTGGCCCATAGATCTTCAGAGAATGATGTTGAGTTATTACCCACCATTAGGAGGGAGGATTCATTTCTCATTTGTCTGGGGTAGAAAAGCTCCTTCCATAATATTGAGAGCTAATAGCTCCACAAAGAGTAGAGTTTTGGTTCCTAAATTACCAGGATTGGCTCTGTACCAAGTCTAAACTCACCCAGCTCTCCATTCCCCACATTCCACTCGGGAATAGGCAGCAGCAAATCTGGATCAGACGTCCTTGGGGAGCAGCAAGAAAGCAGCCTAACATCCAAGCAGCTGATAAAGGATCACATAGCCCTCAAATGGATCCATTTTGCTGAATTCTAAGGTTTTATCGGGAGGATTGACATCATGTGAATTGAGCCTAATATTTTCATCCTTGTTTCAAAAATGGCTTTAGCTCATTTCCAATCTTAACAAAAGGCTGCATTCCCCCAAAATGAAGGGGCTCATTTTGAAACCGATGATTTCTCTCCTGCTTTAGGGGAGAGTTGAGGCAGGTGCATTTCATTTCCACCCTGCAGGCATCTGTCTTCTTCCTTTGCGGACAACTAGCCCCTGCCCCCCACCAGTGGAGACAAAGCTCCCAAAGGCAGGCAGGAGGTGACTGGTTCAGGTATTGATCAACTCTTACTCACATAAAACCTTTCACCTCCCTCTGAGCATGATGGCCAGCCAATGTCTGATATTCATGTGTGGAAATAAACTGGAATATAAAAAATCTGCATCCATGACAACATGGGCTATGATCTCATCTGATGCTCCACACCGAGCAGAGGGCAGCTCTGGGCAAGCTGGAGAAATTGCACACCGGGGACGCTGGAGCTGTACAGCCTGCTGGACAACCTGGGGGACAGAAGGCTCTGCCACCAATGCCCAAACCCACCAACCATCTTTAGTACATGGGGCTGCTGCAGAGCCTGGATGCAGTGAAGGTCAAGGCAGGAAGGAAGCTTGGCCCTAATAGTCATCACTATAATGAATTTCCTACATACAAATGAGTTCTGTTCCAGGAGTATGTTCGTGACTCTGATTTGTTTTGTGAGTCCAACAAAGTTAGCCTAGATACTCAGCTAATACAGTTATGTAGTACTGTACTGTAATAGGTTTGTAATACTTTTCACACAAATAAAACATAAAAATCTAATAAACAGAAAAAATAAAGCAAACATTTTTAATCTTACAGTAAAGGACCTTGAAAAGTACAGTAATACAGTCTAACAGCTGGCATACAGAGGCTGGCATTGAATGAATAAGCAAGAAGAGTTACTGACTGGAGGAGGGAAAAGGGTAGGAGATGGTAGAGCTGAAGGATCATCAGCATAAGGAGATAGAAGGCAGGCTGAAACTTCACTCACACCTGACTTTGATGGCACCAGTTCTGGTTCCTTGATGGATTCAAGCCTAACTATCCCAGGGCTTCCCTGGTGGCTCAGTGGTAAAGAGCTGCCTGCCTGTGCAGGAGACATGGGTTTGATCCCTGATCAGGGAAGATCCCACATGCCATGCAGCAACTAAGTCCGTGTGTCATAACTATTGATCCTGAGATCCAATATAGAACCTGAGAACCCCAACTACAGAGCCCATGTGCCCTAGCGTCTGTGCTCCACAGTAAGAGAAGCCACTGCAATGAAAAGCCTTCACACTGCAACTGGAGAAAATCTCGAGCAGCAACAAAGACCAAGTACAGCCAAAAATACATAAATAATAAAAATAAAATTAAAAAAAATGTATCTACATTCGTGCTTCCAGACATCCTAGGCTTCCAGAAATAAAGATACTCTACCACTGTACTCTATACACTACTGTTCACTGAAGCACACAAAAGCACAATTACTTGTAGAGGATGTACTCAGTTGACAACGGACGTCAGACCTGTGCACTGACTTACGTGATTGGACATGTGAACGCATGTTTGCGTCTTTGAAAGTTTGGAACTTGAAGTTTTGTACGTAACGGGCTGACTATTATTTGCTATGCATGTACAAGCCCTGTGCTGTGGGCTGCGCTCTTACCTTCCCACTCAGGCTTCCGATCACACAGGTGATTCAGAGCCAGGGCTCCTGCAACCACTGGTTCAAGAGGAGCTTATGGTGGAAGCCAGCGTTCCATGGTGGAGTTGGGCACATCATAGCCTCAAAGCATCTTCCAGCTCCATGCAACAATTCCTCCAATCAGCAGCCCTGAGAAGCCAGCAGGGAAGGATCAACTCCATTTCTGATGATATGGTAGAGGACCAGAGGGCATGTCACTCATTCAAGCCCTAACCAAAATGGTGGTGCTCCTCTGTCCATGGGATTTCCCAGGCAAAAACACGGGTATGGGTAGCCATTTCCTACTCCAGCAGATGTCCCCAACCCAGAGACCAAACCCATATCTCTGGCATCTCCTGCAAGGGCAGGTGGATTCTTTACAACTGAGCCACCTGGGAAGCCCCAACCAAGATACCCATACTGTTTGAGACTTTGCATATAGTTAGAAAGAAAAGAAATTGAAAGATACATCTAATAAATAATGTTATAATTTTAAATATTTACTTTTTACATGTTAACATCTTTAACATACCCACAAGTCGATGTACAATTATTATGATAATTATAGGATTTATAATAGCATTAATTCAGAATACATTGTAGATAGTGTGGGGTGGTGATGGGCCAAAGGCAATGTGAGGATTCCTTCAGCATCCAGCCAGGTGTAACATGGGCTCAATCGGAGGTCGAGCCAGAGCTCTTAGTATCAGGCTCAGGTTCACATTAGCATCGGGTCTGGCTCCCTTGACTCTCAGGTCTGTGAATTTTCTGCCATTCCAGGGCCACTTAGTGTCCAAGTAGGCAACTGTATGCTTGGGGTGGGGGCGGTTCTCCAGCCACAGATCGTCCTTTCCAGCAAAGCCATCCCTCATAGTGTAACAGCTACTACTTTCCCCCAAAATAGCTTGTCGGCTATATGACTAACAGTTTCTAAGACATCTTAGATGTATCAAGACCAAAGACACCTATAAACACAAGTTAATCCCATCAATTTCCACTGCTCCAAGTGCAGGAGGAAGGATGCATTACAAACAGGGTCATCACTCTTCACACTCTGGAAGGTGACCCACGGGACAACTGTACACAGAATGTTCAAAATATTTTCAGCCAGAGACCCCGAGGGAGCCCCAGAGAGTGTGAACAAGAGGTAGCCCAAGGACCCTTGCCTGGGCACCTTTGAAGAGAACGTCTTCAAAGCTTACTGCATGAGAGGAGGGGGAGATGGTGGGACAACATGTGTTATGTGGCCTCTCCTGCACTAATTTCCACACTTCTTGGTCCCATAGTACATAGATGGTCCTTGGAAAAGCACATCTCCCCTTCTTGTGTCCTGTGGTTTGAATGAGCTGCTCCACTCAAGGCTTGAGTGGTGCCATTCAGAGCATAAAGGTGTGCCCCCAAGTCACGATTGCAGGGAGTATTTCCATCTCCAAGAGCTTTCCGTTAGTGCCCTATTCTCAATAAATACTCCTAGAAAAATGAGACACTTTAATTTGCACTAAAGTGTTAATGACTGAAGAGCAAAGACCAAGTTACATCCCACAGAGAGCACTTGAGTATTGGAGAGTCATGAACCTTGTTGCAGATTCTGTCACAGATCAGAGCCCCTTTTAGAGGCTGTATGACCTTGAGCAGAACAAATCTTTTGACCCCTTTTGGCCATAGTCAAAATGAGGTGGGTCTTTCTGCTGTCTTTCTGTGGTTTAGATGATATTTGTAAAAGCTCAGCACAGGCACCAAGTATCATCATTTCAGGATGAGCAGGGAGGTCTTCATACAGTCACAATAACTTCACTTACCAGGATCACCCAGGACCCTCACCAGGCTCAGAGCCCCAAGCTCTTTCTTTACCTGATGGCTGAATTTGTCTCTCTCCTTTGAAAGTCTCTTGAACTTCCTGATTCATGGAGAAGACTAGCACTGAGCACCTGGAGACCATGAAAGGCCTTGAAGGCAAGGTGGCAATGAAGAGACTCAGGGCAGTGGACAGAGGACTAGAGTGGGTGTCTTGAGTCCTGGTCAGCTGCTTGCCTCTGGCTCCAGTGTCTTGGATGACCTTGGAGATATATATATATATGAAAGTCACTCAGTCGTATCTGACTCCTTGTGACCCCATGGCCTCTATAGTCCATGGAATTCTCGAGGCCAGAATACTGGAGTGGGTAGAGTGGGTAGCCTTTCCCTTCTCCAGGGGATCTTCCCAACCCAGGGATCAAACCCAGGTCTCCTGCATTTCAGGAGGATTCTTTACCAGCTGAGCCACAAGGGAAGCCCAAGAACATTGGAGTGGATAGTCCACTATCTCTTCTCCAGCATATCTTCCCGACCCAGGAATCAAACCTTGGACATGGCCTTCCCTTTCTGGCTCATCTTCTCTGCACATGGCTATAGTGAGAATCCTGGGGTTGTTCCACCAATTTATCTCTTGCCACAGTTGGATTGGTGTGCTGCAGGCTCAGACCTTGGCTGCCACACAAGGAGACCTACTGTGGCCCTCCTTGGCTTCCCAGGATATTCTTGAGTGATTCATTCATGAGTATTTGGTGTTAATTCAGGAGTCTGCTGACATGTAGAGGTTAGGGAGAGATGAGTCACTCAGTTACACGTGGTGAAAGTCTCAGGGCAATGGTAAACTGTTTCTATCTGACTGGGAGCCAGGTCACAGGTCCGAGGCAGACTGAGGAAGGAGGAGACCACCTCTGGGTTTCACAGAGAGACAGTTATTGTGTATCAGATCACATATAAACAAGCATGTACACTTACGTATGTATCCATAAGGCCACATATATATTTTCACACTTGGACATCTAAAGATACAATCGCCTGAGTGTTCCCAATTATTCCTTGATTCTCTGTCCTTCCCAGGCTCTGGACATCTCACACTAAGCCTATTTTACCTTTCCAATGAGTCTATAGCTCCAGGCTGCTCTGAAATAGTGGATATGTATCAGTTAGCTTTTGCCGTATAACAAACTGCTCCAAAATATCATGGTCTCAACAACAGCCTAGCTCACCATTCTGAGTCAGCAATCTGTGCTGGGCTCAGCTGGATGGTTCTTCTGGACTTGGCTTACTGGCATGTCGGCAGTCAACTGCTACGTCACCAGGAGGTTGGATGGTCTAGGAGAACCTCAGATGGGATGGTGTGTCTTACTCTCTGTGGTCTCATCATCCATCAGATTGGCACAGGTTTGTTGTCATGGGGTTCCCAAGGTTCTAAGAGAAACAGCACAGAAGCATGCAAGGCCTCTTGAGGCCTTGGCTCAGAAATGCACATTGTTTTTGGCTTTTGTTGCTTTCTGCAGTCAAAGAAAGTCACACAAATAGTTCAGCCACATGAACTGTTGTGGAGGAGAAAAAGCCTTCATTTCCTGATGGAAGTGGACTTGACAAAGTTGTTTTGTGGGGACAGAGAGAAGGCTATAGTTATGGCCAGGTTTACAAATAGTTGATCAGAGGACCTATAGTAAAGGCCCCTAGAAAAGGCTGGGTCTGCAGAATTATCGAGAGTTCCAACCAAGCAGGGCAGGCCTTGCTCTCCCATGACTCCACCCCACGCCCTCCACTCCTTTGTTGCTGCAGTAACCCTGCTGTTTCCCCAAAACATGAGAAAATCATTTTGCTCTCTTATGCTTTTCACTGACAGTTGAGAATACTTTTTTACCCATTTATGGGTGCAAATTAATGAGATGACAACAGACTGAAACCAATGACAACTGCTAATCTGTAAGCAAAAACAAGGGATGAGGAGCCGAGAGCAGTACAGCTGTTTTATTTTAATTGAGGAATGATTTTATGTTAGAAACACTCAATATTCACAGCAAATTAAAAATAATGAAGTGAATTGATACCAAGGATTTTTTTTTTTTTTTGCTTACTATCCCTTTGTAAATCTATTTCTTCACACAAATTGACAGGCCTAATTGATACATACGCTATTATTCCTCATTAGTAGGCTGAATAAAATAATTCTTGATTAAATTTATTGCAATTTACCAATCTAGCATAATGTTTGCAAGCTATAAAAGTCAATCAGCAGGAAACCAGGGGGAAGCAATGACATTATTACATTTTATATAACATGTAAGTGGTCTCCCTGCCCCAGCAAAAAGAAGGCCAACAGAAGACTCCCAGGTGGGTAGCACACCATGAGGTGGGAGCCCCTACCCCAGATCAGTTTTCAAAGGCATCAGCGAGAGCTCCAAGGCCCTCTCTCCCTGTGTAGCTGGCCTGGGCTCGAGCCATCCCTGCCCTCCTGGCTGTGCCTGTCCTCAGGCAGGCCTTCAGTTGTTCATGACAATGAGTTGCAGGGACTTCCAGGGAGGGGCCTGAGGCTGGCAATGGAACCTGCCACTCACACTTGTCCCAACCCAACAGGATATCAGAAGGTGTGCTGCTTAGAGAAAAGATGAGAGAACAAAGCCACATGACCCCCAAGAGCTTGTTTTTCCCAGGTTGCCCATCTTAGAGCATTCACATCAGGGGCGGTCCTGAGTCCAACTGCTCTCCAGTGAAGTTAAGAGCTCCATGGACTTCCTGACCCCTAGGTATCACAGGCTGGCAGCATTAAATGTTATATCCAGCCCCACCATAATGTTTTATTTGGCTCTATGGGATTAAAATAATAAATGAAAATTAACTGCCAATTTTTAACACTTGGTGAAGTGAAGTCGCTCAATCGTGTCTGACTCTTTGTGACCCCGTGGACTGTAGCCCATCAGGCTCCTCTGTCCATGGGATTCTCCAGGCAAGAATACTGGAATTGGTTGCCATTTCCTTCTCCAGGGGGTCTTCCCAACCCAGGGATCAAACCCAGGTCTCCCACATTGCAGGCAGAGGCTTTAACCTCTGAGCCACCAGGGAAGCCTTGCACATACATACTTGGTATCCAGGGTTTCCTTGAAGAATAGGAATATCTGGCCACAGAGGACACCTTTCTGTATGGAACTTGGTCAAACCTGTCCCCTTAGAGTGGATGACGTTCTCTGCTCCTCTTTATCTCAAGTTCTATCCCTTCACTGTTGTCCATCACCTGCCTGCACCTATAGCATCTATGTCTGTGATGCTTTTGCAGTGCACTGTGTGACTTTTGCAGTGCATGATCTTTGAGTGCTCAAGGTTCTGTTCTTTGCAGTTCTGGATCATCTCAAAATGGTTGTGCACTCTGAGCTAGATTTCGTTTATTAGGGGGCACTTGGCTCTTGATATGGCAAACCTGTAGCAACACCCAAGACAGGAACGTTTACCCAAAGCATTTCCCCACTGGCTCTTCACCATCCTGTGCCTGGTACAAACACCCTGACCTGGACTCAAGTCTCCCCCACCCACCACAGCCATTTCCATACCTACGCTGTTGAGCATTTAACCCTCCATAACCCCCTCCACCCTCTGCAAACACACTCGTACTGTGTCCCATTCCCCAGGGTTCTGCTCTCTAGACTATGAGCTGTGAATATCCACTCTTCCCCAAAGTCATGATGATGGAAGAGTGTCTTCTGGATTCCTGTATCGTGAAAGTCTCCACCTAGAGCAGAGCTCTGAGAAGGATAGGGGCAAAAATAGCTATCTTGACCAGACAGACCTTTGTTGAAAATTTCATCAGACTCAACAGCATAATGAAGATCTCCTGGAACATAGTAATAAATGGTTTTAGACATGGCTCCTATGACTACTCTCCTGATCATTCCTGTTAGTTCTTTAGCAGCAATGAGATGTCATCCTGTAGGTTACAGAATGATTCAGACATGCTCTTCTCCTCTGGCTCTGGGATGTGCCAGGCATGGAAGGAGCAGAAAACATCTCAGTGGGGGAACTATGCATGGCAGAACCAGTAAGGAAGCATCTCTGAGGAGAGACAGGACTTCCCAGACACAAGACTTCATGTATACAACCAAAGGCAGCTAAGACAGAATGAAACAAGTTCTCAAATCAAGGAGGACTCCCCAGCTAGGGATCCCAGGATGAGCCTAGAGGCATGACAGCTTCTCTGCAAGGGCCTTGAATGCTGCTGGGTCTGTATAAACAAGCATGTTCCCAGTAGCCCCAGTGCAAGTCTCTCTTTATGCTCCAATATTGGGAATCTGACTTCTGATGGACACTTTCTCCTACAGATTCCCCAAGAACAGATACAAAGCGCAGTTCACCATTTCCCAATCCCAGAGCTCTCCTCCTACTTCTCCTCCTCATTCCCAGTCCCAAGGGAAGGCTCAACCATATGTACTCAAACTGCAACCCCCAAAGACACCTTCCACATTCATGTGCCCTTAGTCTGAGTTAGTCTTCTCTCATCCCATACCATCAATGTGGCCCAGACCACCACTCTTTCATTCATATGCACCATGCATGCAGTCCACGACATCTGTCTTATTCACTGTTGCCTCAGCACCTAACAAAAATCCCTAACACACAATAATAATAGCAATAATAACAATAGTGTGTTTTCTTATATTGGACACTTACGTGTTGGCACTTGTATAAATGTTTTGTATGCATAATCTCACATAACAATTCTCTGGTGCGAATATCATTATTATTATTACTTACACGTGAGAAAAAGGAAGCTCAGAGAAACTGTGCCCAAGATCCCAAAGCTAGTAAGTCCCAAAGCAAACTAGATCTGCTCCAACTGATCCCAGAGCCTGGTTTCTGCATCCATAAGCTAATTGTCTCTCTGGGCACGTAGTGATGTTCATTGATTAAATGGATGAATCACTGCACCCATCTCCATGCCCCCAGCTGTACTCCTTCCCAATTGTTCTCCACTTTGTAGCCACCATAAAGTGAAGTGAAGTTATTCAGTCGTGTCCAACTCTTTGCGACCCCATGAACTGTAGCCTACCACGCTCCTCTGTCCATGGGATTTTCCAGGCAAGAGTATTGGAGTCGGTTGCCATTTCCTTCTCTATGTAGCCACCATGGCTATAGCTTAACATCTTCAATGGTCCCCAACACCTGAGTCTGGCTTGAAATATCTAACCTCTTCTTTTCACTCCATCCTCGTATCTCCTCACTCTTTCATCAGCCAAACCATCTACCTTAATGTTCCTGGATTGGTGCCCCCACATTATTTCTTGTTTCTGTCCCTTGTACAGCCAGTCCTTCTGCCCACAATGCCTTCCTCCTCAGCTCCCCCAGACCTAAAGCTCTCAACCTAGACCCTGCTTCCTCCTACCTGATTCAGTCCACCTAGCAAAGATGGCACCTAGCTGGCCACACCCAGCCTAATGTCAACATTCACGTGTCCCATCCTCCGTGTCCTCTTGGTACCCTGCCCTGTCCCACAGGACAGTAATTGCCAGGTGCTGTTGTCTCTGCTCTATGAACCTGCCAGTTACTTCAGGTTCAGCGGGTGTGTGTTCAATCTGGGCTCTCCATTGGCAAACACAGTGGCAGACATGTAAATGTCCATGCTTGACATGCCTCTTTATAAGTTGATTCAATAAACTTATTGGTGATCAAAGACAGACAATATGCAACTTAAGTGGGGTTCAAGGATCAACAATCAGGACTTCCCTGGTGAGCCTGTGGTTAAGAATCTGCCTGCCAATGCAGGGGACTTGGGTTCGACCCCTGTTCCAGGAGGATTCCACATGCCTTGGAGCAACTGAGCCCATGAGTCACAAATACTGAACTCATGCTCTAGAACCTGTGCTCTGAAACAAGAGAAGCCACCACAAAGAGAAACCTGTGCGCCACGACTGGAGAGTGGTCCCCGCTCACCATAGCTAGAGAAAGCCCACACGCAATGAAGACCAGCACAGCCAAAAATAAAGAAATAAAGACGGAATTTCCCAAGCGGCACTAGTGGTAAAGAACCTGCCTACCAAAGTAGGAGACATAAGAGACATGGGCTCAATCCCTGGGTCAGGAAGATCCCCTGGAGAAGGGCATGACAACCCAATCCAGTGTTCTTGCCTGGAGAATCCCATGGACAGAGGAGCCTGGCAGGCTCCTGTCCTTAGGGTCGCAAAGAGTTGGACATGACTGAAGCAACTTAGCACACACACACAAATATAAAGATACTTCCTTAAAAAAAAAGAAGAAGAGGAATCATCAGTAATAACTAATGTACCTTGATGAGACAATGTGGCCAGCAATCTAGAGGAGTGATTTCCAGGCTTGGTGTGCGTCAGAATCACCTGGTTGGCTTACTAAAGCACAGATGGCTGGGTCCTACCTTCGCAGTCTCTGATTCAGTAGATCTGGGAGGAGATGGGTGGACTGAAAATGCCTAGCAGGTTTCCAGGTAATGTTGCTGTTGCTATGAAAGCCACTCTTCTAGAAGATTCTGGAAGTGCCCATCAGAAAACAGTAGTACCCAGTAAGACTAGAAGGAAATGCAAAAGAAGAAATGAAATGCAAGCTTCTTGTCTTGTGAGGTTTCTGTCTCCAGTTTGTGATGCACCAAGCTCTCATCTTAAGGCTGCAAAAAGGGCTTGGAGGACAGCCACACCCAGCCTAATGTCAACATTCGTGTGTATCCCAGCCTCTTGCTGCAGAAATTCTGGCCTCTCACCGACATTCTGGTACAGAATGGCCACCTTTGGCACCTGGCTCTGCATGCCAGGCATCCAGACCCAGAACACAGGCTTTGCTGAGATGCCCTGTGCATCCTGCTGGCCATCAAACAAGGCCTGACCGCTCCTTGTGGATGGCAGCGGCTCCAGGCAAGCCAGTGGCCTCCTGCAGACATCTCGAGCAGGAGGAAACAAACAGATTAATCTCTGAAATTTGATACCCGTTCCAGACACAAGTAGCAACAAACTTAGCGACAAAGCTGTCAAAATATGTTCCACAGCCTCATTGGCAAGAGATCTGGACACACGAAAGAAATTCAGCAAAACCAAATCAGTTGCCAAACTGGGAGGTTTGACAGCGTGCTCGGGAATACATTTAGATCAAAACAGGAACACATCCAAAGGAGCGAGTGTCTCCATAAATTATTATGGAATGATTAGAAATAATTAGTCAGTGATTTCAAAATATTACATATATTTTTCAGTGGTATTGAGGGGACGTGTTATATAACGTGGGATTTTGTTTTTACATTGGGTTTTTCTATTTTTTTTTTCTTACTGCTCTCCAGCAGTTTTCAAAAGATAGGGGCCACAGATGTAATACTCCACCATGCAAATCACGGTGGCTTAAAAGAATACGTTTTTAGGCAACAGAATTGCTTCGCAAAGCTTCTAAAGGAAGAGAAATGGCAGAAAGAGAGATTCTTGTTCCTTTCTGGGCCTTTTTGTGGGGCATACTCCCTAGTTGCTTTTCCTGAGTTAGAGTTTGGTATCAAAGGGGTTTACATTTACAAAGGTTTACACTTACAAAGGCCTCGCAGGTTGTTGGACAAGCCCCTGATCCTGCTGGGGCTCACCCAAGCTCACAGGGAATTCCGACCAGAGCCAGACTGGAACCCTAGCCTCCTGACTTTCATGCTATTTCTTTGGACAGGACAGACCTGGGACCAAAAGTCACCTATGGACTTTCTGAAGAAACTTCATTCCAGAGACAGATCTTTGGCAACAAGTCTGTTCCTAGCCTTCCTGCCACACATGAGAAGAATTCTTGTCCAGGCAAGAGAGGGACACCTCCTGGGCTCTGCTCCTTCAACTGGCCCCGGAGTATCCGACCAGACCTGAACCAGCCAACCCCAGATCTGGGCATCACCCGGGTTGGCAGTGTTCCCTCCCGCCTTACAGTTGTGGGAAGGCAGACCAGGAAAGACCTACCCTCTTTACATTTCAGAGGGACAGTGAGACCCAGCTCTGCCTTCATACACAGTGGAAAGAACATCCCACCACCCAAGCGTAAGGAGCTCCACAGGCCATGTGAAAGAGAGTGAAATGTTGGCCTCACATTACTGTCCCTGCCAGCCTCCCTGGCCCTACCTTTTTCCACTTTCTCGTCGAGAGTTAAGACTTAACATCTTGCCAAGGGGTATTAACTTTTAAGTTGCCATAAAACCAAATAATTATATTTATCAATTTGTTTTAATTACAGAGCACAGCTAAGCATATGTATGAGTTAGCCGAAAAAGCCAGCATGCGCACCTGCTGTGAGGAGCGCTTTCCAAAAGGAGACGTGAGGAAAATATTTGAATTCCATTTCCCTGTTCTAAAGTCCCATTTGGAAAAAAAAAAAAAAAAAGAGGGAAGAAAAGGCAAGACTTCCAACACAGAAGCAGGCCTTTACAGTTACGGCCTTTTACAAGATGATCTGAGCTATGTTCCCTGTCTCTGAGGAAGGCACCAGCATATAAAATGGTAGTGAATTTGCATTACTTCCAATCCATCATTCTTGGGTGTGCAGGGAAAAACCAGGGGACCCGCTGCAACAAAGCTCAGCCTTCGTGTTGACAGATTCTTATTTAAGTGACTATGAATACAACAATTCCACAAATAATTTGTCAAGTGTGTGGCTGAACTGGCTCTGAACCCTGATAAATACCGCCTCTCCTCCCGCTGCAAAGCAGCATGCTTGGTGTGCGGACACCGCGGGGTAGGCACGAGGGTGGAACGATCAATGCTGCTGTATTTCTCTTCTTTGCGGTTTAGCGAAACAAAACAAACAAACCCCCAAATCACTCTGAAGGTGGCTTTTTTCCCTCAGTGTTAAGTATCCAGGATGGAGCTGCCCTTCGATTACACACCAGGCTCTGCAGACGGAGCCATAGGAGTCCCTTTGCAGACCACGCTGATGGCCCCCTGGCCACAGAAGGTTCCAGCTTTCCCCTTGGAGGCTCCAGTCAAGTCACTTGGTCAAGGTTCTCCTGGCTGTGGTCCTAATCGGTGCACCTGGCACCTGGAGCCCAGTGGCTGTGACCCCATGGGATGGCCAGCCGTGCACGGGCTGCACTGGCAGACTTGTAGTTCAAGATGTGCCTGGAAGATGGGGGTGACAAGTCTCCTTGAACAAAACGTAAATCTAATCATCTTTGAAGACTGCAATATACACCTAAATGTCTCTTGCAGATATAATTTAGTATGCATTATTAATTTATTTTTCATAAAGATCCCCAGCTCCTGAGAGGGTGAGTGAGAGCATAGAACTGCCCGGATGATAAGTCTCATTTGTCAGGGGAAGGCGGGCATGGGCATACAACTTCCCTTCCTAAAACCCCATCCAGGAGAATGCACAGACACTTCTTAGGGAAAGAAGCCTCCTGCAAACTAGATGTTTCCAGACGTTTTAATAAAGTGCTGACCTCTAATGGGACATGAACACTCCCGCACCGCTTGCAAAATGAGCAGTAACTTATGATGCTGGACCGCCAGGCAGAAGCGGGACTGTCTGCATGTCAATTACACTGAAACTTTTTGATGTTGGGATTGTAATGCCTATAGAAATAATTAAGAAATAATTAACTCATTCTAACACAAAATGCTAATTATTTATTGTTTATAAAGCAATTTTAAATAATGCAAAAGCTCATGCATTTGGGGCCATCATGATTTTCCAGTCATTAACTTAACCAGAATTTGCATTTTGGGACTCTAGCCAGTGACTTACATGCAGTCCTTAAGTCATTTTTCAAACACCCTGTCCTATCTTAATCTATTCATCATTAATCACATTTGGTCACTTTACATAGAGAACACTATTCAGATGAAAGATAAAAGAAATACATTAATAAAATGAAAGCAAGTTGGAATACTTCAAAACATAAGGTAGGGGATGAATATGGTTATCACAGCAATTTATACATCGTGCACTTAGCATTAAAATAGGGCTGGTGGAGCTGTTGCTTATTATTTAAAAGGGATTGTACGGAGGAGCCAGCTCTTATCATATCAGACACCCTTTCCCACTGTTCTGAAATGAGAGCATGCATCTAGGCTGGTCCCAGCAGCAGCTCTGCCCTCCCACACCTGGGGCGGGTCAGCAGAGCATGGAGAAATCCAGAGCCTTCTCTAACCCAGATTCCCTCCCCCGGTCACTAGGCCAGCTGAGCAAAGATGCATTCTGGGGCCACTCCTAGGAACTGGTTCATCTTCACCTGATGCTGTCCCCTCAGTTTCCTTGGAGGTCACACAGAGGTCATGCTGGACCCCATTCAGTGGCACCAAGACTTCCTAGCCCAGTAACACCTAACTCTGGGCCTAAAGGTTTGGTCCTCTATGGGCTTTTAGACAATCTGTGCAATGTCCCCTTCCTGGGATATCAGCAGAGCAGAATTGTGAACTTGTTTCCCATATCAATGGAAGCAAAGTGAAAAGGGAGAAGAAAAGCAAGAGAAAGGGGAAGGAGGAGGCAAGGAGGGAAATTGCATCCGCCGTCACCATTTCTCCCACCCAGAAGGTCCACGGCCATCACAAACACATGATATTCTGAGCCCGCTGGGCCCTTCTTGAAGCCCACAGACTGCCCAAGCTACCCTGGGTGGCTCCTTAATCAGGGCCACGGTACTAAGCATGTACTGGGGCTGAACCACTGGATTTCCATGAGAACTGGTTAGATAATGGTTGTGTCCTTCAAGGATTTCCACCAATTAGGTGGTAGTGGCGTGGGGGGATTGGACTGTGACCAGGCCGTGGGCTCTTTGATGAACCGAGGGACATCTTCAGAGGAGGATGATTAAATCCCTGCCCAACCACACAGTTGGCAGGAGAGACAATCCCCCCAGGCCGGGCAGTGCTAATGCTGGGGTCAGTTATGTGGATATGTGTAAGATTCAGTTTGGAGGCACCACAGGGCCTAAGGTAACCAACATATTCAGTATGTTGGTCTCTTCAGTGTATATTCAGCTGTTTGGGCCACTCTAGTAAGATATCTCAGACTAGGAGGCTTATAAATGACAGAAATTTATCTCTCAACAGTTCTGGAGACTGGGGAATTCACGATTAAGGTGCTGGCAGATTCAGTGTCTGATTAGGGCCCACTTTCTGGTTTGTAGACAGCTGTCTTTTCTCTGTATCTTCATTTGAAAGAATAAAGGAACCCTCTGGGGTCTCTTTAAAAGGCACTAATCCTATTCATGAGGGCTCCACCCCCATGACCTAAGCACTTACTTCCCAAAGCCCCCACTTTCTAATACCATCACAGTGGAGACATCATCACATCCAAACCTTGAGTCTATAGCAATTGGATACAGACTGATAAGACAGACGTCAAATACAGAGAACTCTGAAAATCTAACTAAATTACTTGAAATTTTCTTTGCATGGTGCACAAGCAAAGTGCTGTGCAGAGCCTGAATGTTCCAGGGTTCTAAATAAGTGCAGTAAAATGTGGTACCTGGGCTGTGATCCTCAGCAACCTCACCCCTGAAGTAGGGTGAGCTCTGTGAGGACTGGGGACCACACTGCTTGAATTGCCTCTGTATTTCCAGCACCTACAACAGTGCTGGCCATGTGGTAGATCTCCTTTCTGATTGACCACTAACAAGATGTTCAGTTCAGTTCAGTTCAGTCGCCCAGTCGTGTCCAACTCTTTGTGGCCCCATGAATCGCAGCACGCCAGGCTTCCCGTCCATCACCAACTCCCGGAGTTCACATAGACTCACGTCCATCGAGTCCGTGATGCCATCCAGCCATCTCATCCTCTGTCGTCCCCTTCTCCTCCTGCCCCCAATCCCTCCCAGCATCAGGGTCTTTTCCAATGAGTCAACTCTTCACATGAGGTGGCCAAAGTACTGGAGTGTCAGCTTTAGCATCATTCCTTCCAAAGAAATCCCAGGGCTGATCTCATTCAGAATGGACTGGTGTTAAATAAAGCTAAATACAATTGAGTGATTTTAATGATGTTAAGTATATTCAGCTGACCCACACTGAAGTGCCTGAATCCAGTCACTTCCAACCAGCAGAAGAATCTGGAGAAAAGAGCTTGATTGTAATCTAGCACCCTTTGGGCCATGTCTTTATTTTTAATATTTTACTCAAATCATGTTTTGGGGCTCTCCCATGTGCCAAGTGCTCTGTGAGATTAAACCATTGCCCAGGCTCTGCTTGGGGGGAGGGGCTGGCTGCCAGTCATGATGGAGGCTGGCCAAGAGATGTCCCTCCAGACGGTTCCAGAGTGGCTGAGGTAGACAGACTGGCTGAGTGGCTCAGACACAGAATGGGGTGAGGGAGGTCCCTGGCAGAGCAGTCAGGGAAGGTGAGGGTGAGGGCTTGAGCCACGCTGCTGCGAGCACGGTGACTGCCTGCCGTCTGGAATACTGAGCTATTGAGCGGGTCAATGTTCTACAGCCAGACTCCCATCATTGTTGTGAGATGGGAGGAGGCGAGTACGGAGCAAGAGGAAGAGGTGGACAAGGTGAGGGAAAGATGAGGGGCCTAGGAAGAGTCCAATGCTGGGTGGGGCCAATGACAAGGCAGGACAGACAAGCCCTCTCTGGGGTCTGGCCTTTGGGACCAGTGTATGCTGGTCAGCGCAGCTCTTCTGCCCCTCAGGGGACCCTGAAGGCCAACACCCCAAGCTCCAGCCCTCCCAGACACCAGCAGAACCATGCTGGGGGCTAAACAGAAACGCAGGAACAAAGAGACAGAAGAATGAAAGATTTACTTCCAGGGCACGTCCCTTGCCATATGATCTACCATGCCACCAAAAGGGGATGTGAAAACAATATTGTCCTGTCCTCTATTGTGGAAATGGTGGTAACCGTGGTTATGAGACACCATTGCCACCAGGGGAGATGCTTTGCAGGTTGACCATTGTCTTGTACCAGTTTGGACTCAGGGCAAATAATTGAATATTTTTAATGGGTGTTTTTCCAGCATGTCCTTGTCTTTTTTTTTTTTTTTTTAAATTCCTGTAACAAAACTCTTGCCAAAAGAAAATGTTTTCTAAAGTCCCAGTCAAAAAGTAGTAATGTTCTATCCACACATTAATGATTCCAAAATTCTCCATTATGAACAATATTTATCAAAAACAGCCCACTATCAGATGAAAGATGTGCCTTATCTTTTCTTGTCAACTAAAACATTATTCACTGAAAGTTTCTTTCATATCTGTTTCAGGGGTTTCAGTGTCATTTTAAATTGCAAATCAATCATCTATCTCACAGCCCTCGTTCTGGAGGGGAGATTAACGCTCTGGCTAAAATTGTTTACAAAGCCATTTGTAAACCTTCTGCGGATGCAGATGAGGAAAGTTTACCAGTTTAACATTGTTGATCCCAGAGAAAGCCTTAAGCAATGACTTCAGAGGGCAAAAAAATTTGTTCATTTATCATTATTGTCATGGGCTTTCGCAAATGATAACAATTTGTCTTCATCCTATTTTTAGACAATGAGCCACAATAGAGTCCAGAAAGCCATTTTGCCAGATGGGAGAAGGTGCTTTCATTGCAAAATGTTGTCTTTTCTTTCCCTGCCCTATAAAATTGGCTTAAGTGAGAACCAAGGATATGTTTTAATGTCAGGATTCCCAGAAGACATAATGACATACAATAAAGGCATCGCCAGCCTCAGGAAGGATGTGGTTCAAATGCATTGAATACTATTTTCAATCTAAAACCATGACTTCTAGGATAGATAGAAGCATGGTGAAAGCCGGGAAGATAGTTATGGATTTTAGCACGCTTTCATTCCTTATTAATATTCCCTTTTTTAAAATGAAACACTGCAATAGGAAGGCCAATTACTTCTCATTAAGATGAATAAAAATGTTAGAATAAGCTGGACATAAAATAAACATTTAAAGTGATATATGGTGAATTCCACCGAGCTCTGAACTACTAATCAGAAACTCTCTATGGAAGAGAAGATAAGAAAATCCAGTTTTCATTAGAAACGTTCCAGATTCTGGGGGAATTTCATTAAGCTCTTTGCTGGTTCCCCTCCGCTGGTTTCTGGCAGCATCCTGGGGAGGCGGGCACTCTTGTTTTCCTGTCTCTGATATCCAGGGGTCCAGGAGCCCCACTTCTGCAAATAGCCCCAAACCAGTGTTCCCTTCTCTAGGCTGGCTCCCTCGTCCTCCGCTGCCTTTGTGAGCCTGTCATTGGTAATCATTGTATGCTTAGTCCATCTTTAACACAAAGGAATATTTCACCTGTGTTTTCCCTCCATTGAGGACAATAATCAGACAGGCTTTAGAGAGATTCTGTAGTCCAAAATCAGCACCAACAGCACAATAGGTGGTCCTTCTGGTTTGAGCCAGGTGCAGGGGGCACCGGAAACTTCATCTTCTAGAAGCCTTTATCATTGAGCTGACATTTTAGCAAACAGTACTATTGACTCATTGAACACACGGTGGAAACGTGAGAGCATTACTGAGCATTAATCAGCCTGAAAGCACGTCATATGTTCTAAGACAGCCGGGATACACACACACACACACATGCACACACACACACACACATGTACTCACACAAACACTTTGGAGGTTCATGACAGAAAGGCTCTTGGGGAACCCAGGGAGGTTGATGCTACAGATTGGATTGTCATAGTGCACCCAGTAGGTTCGGAGGAAGTCTGTGGCTGGCCCCACTCAGTGTAGGACAGACAGCGGCATGAAGAGCTGACAGCCCCCCCAGGACTGTGGCCCGCTTTACTTTAGCCAACTGAGCCATGGCCAAGTTTCTGCTTCTCTTCATGCTGTCTTTTCTTTGGCAGAACTGTGGACCTTATCTGACAGAAATCTGTTTCTCCACTAGCCAGTTTCTTAGGAGTGAAGAGATTGCAAGTGTGAGCTCCACGGTGCTTCCACAATTTGAATCCTCATCACAGTCCCATTCCCTGGGCTGCAGCACACCCCTGCCCCTCCTCCTCACCCTGCCCTTCCTCATCTGCACCCCTTCCATTCCAGCTCAGCCCTGTGCCTGTGCCAAGGACTTGCCCAAAGAGCTCAGCCCTAGGGACCCCTTGTCCAAGTTGCCTTCCTGTGTTAGCCCAATCTGAACAGGGACAGTTGTATTTCCCAATTATGACTGTTTGGGGTTTTCTTTCTTTAGTTTTTGGTCAATAGGACTGTATTTATTGGCTGGGGAATTTATCACTCAGTAATTTAAAGAATAAGACATAATTGTCTAAGTAAATTACTTTTTTTTTGCTTTTTTATTTTATTTTTCATTGTGGTAAAATACACATAGTGTAAAACTTACCACCTTAATCATTGTAAAATGTGCTATCCAACAAATCTCCAGAACTCTTTTCAAATTACTAAACAGAAACCCTATAGACCCATTAAATGATTTCCTATCCCAACCTCCCTGCAGACCCTGGCCACCCAATTGACCATTTTTGAAGCTGTATCCAATGTTTTTGTCCTCCTGTATTTTCTATTATCCCTTGGCCATCCCTCTCATTCAAGTCACCAGAGACTCATTGCATCAGGGAAAAAATGGATAGCAGAAAATAGACCAAGATAATTGTCTAACGAATATAAGCCTCAAAAGTCTAAGCAGGAGAAGAGAACAAAAATGGCCCCAAGGAATGAGCAATAGGTGAGGAAGGATGTGAGATGACTTAGCAGAATACATACATGTTTCAGAAGGAAGAGACGGAAAATGACAGAGAGCACTTAGGTGCTGATAGGTTCCCAAGAAGGAGCTGATTCTTGGCCATCCTGGTATTGAGCCCCCACGAAATGATCAGAGCGTCCACAAGCGCCCTGCACTGGACTGAGCAACCGTGGCCCAGCACTGGATGGAGGCATGGCCACTGGGGTACCACAACTCCTCCACCCCAACCCTGTCTCTATACAGGACTCCAGGGGACTCTGGAAAAGCCCCCAACTTGGATAAGATTGTTCTTGTTGCCTTGATAAAATAAGACCTTGCTTTCAAATTTTTAGTTGAATGGTGGGAAAATACATTTTATTTTTCCTGAATTTCAGGGATGATGTAGTCCACAGGTCTGCCCCTTATGCCAGCAATCAGTTCAGTTCAGTTCAGTCACTCAGTTGTGTCCGACTCTTTGCAACCCATGGACTGAAGCATGCCAGGCCTCCTTGTCCATTACCAACTCCTGGAATTTACTCAAACTCATGTCTATTGAGTCGGTGATGCCATCCAACCATCTCATCCTCTGTTGCCCCCTTCTCCTCCTGCCCTCAATCTTTCCCAGCATCAGGGCCTTTTCAAATGAGTCAGCTCTTTGCATCAGGTGGCCAAAGTATTGGAGTGTCAGCTTCAGCATCAGTCCTTCCAATGAACACCCAGGACTGATCTCCTTTAAGATGGACTGGTTGGATCTCCTTGCAGTCCAAGGGACTCTCAAGAGTCTTCTCCAACACCACAGTTCAAAAACATCAATTCTTTGGTGCTCAGCTTTCTTTATAGTCCAACTCTCACATCCATACATGACTATTGGAAAAACCACAGCTTTGACTAGATGGACCTTTGTTGGCAAAGTAATGTCTTTGCTTTTTAATATGCTGTCTAGGTTGGTCATAACTTTTCTTCCAAGGAGAAAGTGTCTTTTAATTTCATGGCTGCAGTCACCTTCTGCAATTACTCCTTATACTGTCTTAAATCTTCTACTTTCCTGCTCAGACTTTATGCCATGCTGTAAGGAAGCCTATGTGGAGAAGAACTGAGGCTTCCCTCCCACCAAAAGTCTGTCTGCCATGTGAAAGAGCCATCTTAGAAACATATCCTCCTGATCCAATCAAGCTTTCAGATGACTACAGAACCAACAGACATATTCAGTGCAAACACATAAGGGATTCTGAGTCAGAACTGCCTACCTAAACTCCTCTTGAATGCCTAACTCACAGCAACTATGAGACTTCTGACCTGGTGGGAACTAAAAAATATGGATTAACTGACTCTGTTTAACTTCAGCTGAAGAATCTTCATTCCAGCTACTCCTGCTTGTAACTGTGGCATTTTCATTAATGGAAGCAGATGCTGCTCTGATCTCCATGCAGAGAATTCATCCCCTAGCTTAAGGATGTAATAAATGGAGATTGGAAGTAATTTGCACTTGAATATGTAAAGAGTCTATAGGTAATAACCCTTAAATGTAACATCACCATAGACAGCCATTGTCATTTGCTTGTCCAAAGTCACCAAAGAGGAATAGTGAGGTGAGATGTTAATTCTAACTTTTCAGTGGGCATCTGTGTGCTTCAAACCAAAATGTGAAACAAGAAAACTGTGTCATGGTTACAGCACTTTGGTAGCTGAAAACATAGGTGTAACCTTTCCATTTCTTGCAATTCACAAATAGGGAATTTTTTTTTTTTTTTAGAGAATTGAAAATGTGTGTGTGCGCATTTATGTATGTGTGTGTTTATATGTAACGAAGTGGAAAGATCACAACAAGAAAACATGCATCTCACTCTAGTTGACAATGACCAGAATGATCTAGAAAGAATAAAGTGAACAGCAGGTTCCAACTGGCACGAAATCAAAGTGAAAATAAGTTACTGGATAAAATATATCTCCAAGAACCCTTGGCATTCTCCCTTCTCTGAATTAAACTGAGTCTGGTCAATAACAATCATTGCACAACATGTGTCATCTGTGGATATGGATTTACTGCATAGACAGACATGGTCGTGTGAAATCTACAGATCTATGGCCTAGGAGTGCCTAATAAAAATTATCTGTAAATTATATCTTTATTAGTGCTCTTATGCTCACTTCCTGCTTTTTTTTTTTTAATGAGATTGTCTGTATTATTGGCTCTTTATCCAGGAAAAAACTTGAAATTCACTTCTGCGATAAATCACAGAAATTTATCACATTAAGTCCCACTGAATGTTTCATAGAAATATTTTTTGGAGGGACAGAGTTAATGCTTGGCTTTAGAGTAATCAGAACTTGATATGTATCCCATTTTCCTCTAAACTCCTGTGTAACCCTGAGCAACTTACTGTGTCTGTCCAAAATCAGAATTTTTATCTGCAATATTATTTTGTCTGTAATAATAAAAATAGCATGTACTTTTATAGGGCTTACTATATTTCAGACCCTATGGTCAGCATTTCCTGTTTCTTAACTCATAGAATCCCATCACCTAACATGATTCTCTTCTCCCAAAGCCTGACACATATTAGACACTGCAGTGGCCATATATCGTTTAATTTAGAGATAAAATATTGAGAAGCATAATTAATAGAAGATAAAATGATCTCTTTCTCACATATCTAGGTGACATGAATCTAAAATATTTTTACAGCTTTACTCTGTGACTAAGTACACAGACACACATGCATGTAGAAGAACAAGATTTCTAAAAATCAATGTATCATTGCCTTTCCTATAACATCCATTTCCAACCAGTCCACCTGGTATCACTGGGGACATCAGAGGGACACTGGGATTCAAAGACAAATGCCGTCTTAATTGGACAGGTCTCTTTTTAACATTTACCATTTCCTGTTGGGTCTGGCTCAAAGAAGTCAATATTCTTTTTTACAAACAGAGGAAAAAAAAAATGTCATCCAAAATCCACATTTCTAAGTTACTGGTGTGTGTTTGGTGCAAGCGTGTTGATTCCAGTATCCATGTCAGTGCACTACCGCACAGGTTAAGTTAGCCATTTTAGGCACAGGGTTTAGGGCTGGACACATCAGGCCACCTGAATCAGGATCCAGGACAACTCAGTGCAGGCTATTAAGCCACAGACTCATGTCATCAACCACGGTGGTAGAGACCCAAAGCAGTGAGAGAAACTCCATTCTCAGACTCTGTCTGTGTCAGATCAGCTGAGACAGTGAGGGGTGTCTTACTCCTGCTGAGTCAGTTCACACTAAAATGCTGAGAAAATATGAAGGAATATACTGCCTTATCTTCACATTTAAGCCATGCACCAAAGGAATGTGGTGAACCCTCTACAGAGGCACCGTAACTCCGGAGGAACCATGCTTGTGGATTTTGGTGTCAGAGAGACCTGGGTTCAAACATCAGCCCTGCCACCTGCTAGCAGTGTGACTTCACTTCTCTGAGTTTGTTTCCTTGTAATGGCTACACGAGGCAGTATTTATATACTCCCTGAAACATAGCAAGCGCTCAGTAAATGCCAGAAGAAGCAATAAAGTGATAATGATTTTTACCTCTCATTTCTACCTCTTTCCCTGAGCTCCAAATTTGTACAGAAGACTAACTACTCAATATCTCCACCTGGGTGTCCCACAGGCCCTCGGAACACAGCATGATAAATCAAACTCGCCGTCTATGTCTTAAACTTGCACAAACTAAAAACATGGGTCATCACTATCTCTTCCCTTCAGTCTCCATCCGCATGGATTCAATAACGCAGTCCACATGTTCACTGGACTTCAGGTTGGAACTTCACCTCACAAGTCAGAATTTTCTTCCTCCTCCTAAAAATATACAGAAGTAATATGGAGAACAAAAACAGAAAATGCTTATACGTTTTCAGGGAAATTCCAAGACAAATGTAATGCAAGCCCCCAAAACACATGTAAGGCTTTCAAAAGCAGTTGTGATTGGGCAGAAACCAGGAAGATAAAGCTGAAATAAATCTCAATGAGGTTCAGGATGGGGAACACATGTACACCCATGGCTGATTCATGTCAATGTATGGCAAAACCCACTACAATATTGTAAAGTAATTAGCCTCCAATTAAAATAAATTAATTAATTAAAAAAAAAAAACTCAATGAGTAACTGGAGGAGTTCAGTGATAGTAGATCTCAGGAAAGACCAAGTAGGAGACATTTACTAAAGGAAAAAGATTCAGCCTGAAGTGCAAAACTATCCTTGTTTTCAACAGTGGGTACTAAAATAGAGCAAGGGGGCTTCTGCTAGGAACCCCCTTAGCCTGGTGGGGACAGAGAGGCAGAGTGAGCCATCGTTGCAGGAAGCAGTATGTGTTCGAGGCTACGGAGAAGGGGAAACTTTTGTCTTGTGAAATCTGAAGGGTGACCCTGTCCTCTCCTGCCTCTTAACCCTCTTCGTGGCTGGATCCCATGCACTACTTTTTCACACGCCCTCCCTCAAAACTTCCATTTTGAGTGAGCGGCTCGATGCCGTAGCAGCAAGAAAGACTGAGAACTTGAATTCTGGCTTCTACCTTTGTGCTCAGTTGCTTCCGTTGTGTCCGACTCTTTGTGACCCTATGGACTGTAGCCCACCAGGCTCCTCAGTCCCTGAGATTCTCCAAGCAGGAATACTGGCATGGGTTGCCATTTCCTTCTCCAGGGCACCTTCCCGATCCAGGGATCGAAATGGTGTCTCTTACGTCTCCTGCACTGGCAGGCGGGTTCTTTACCAGTAGTGCCACCTGGAAAGCCCTCTTCATAGCCATGTGTTACCCCTACCCTCGAACTCATCCTCTGGCTAATGGAGGAAAATCAAACACATCCAATGATAAGTACTACCAAGGAGCAGCCATGACTTTATATAAAAATACTAAAGGGAAAATTGGAACGAGGTAGCAAAACTTAGAAGCTGAGAAAATATGAAGGAATATAGTGCTTTCATATTTTAAAAGGAAAAAAAATCTTCTCTAGTAGCCCTGTTTCCATAGGGCAGGTAAAAATTATGACCAAATATTTTGTCATAACTTTTTAAAAATGGGAAGCAATAACATCTCTAAAGAAAGCTCACAAAGAAGGAACAATTGTCTTATACATGCTGGCTTGGAGTTAAAGGGTGTCATTCAAGCACAAAAAATCTAGTGATTAAAATCATGTGCATATGTATGAGCACTGAGGACTATGCTAACATGATGTGTGTGTGTTAAGTTGCCTCAGTCGCGTCTGACTCTTTGCGATGCTATGAACTGTAGCCTCATGATGTGCTCTGCATGTAAGTTAAATACACAGGGTGACAATATACAGCCTTGACGTACTCCATTTCCTATTTGGAACCAGTCTGTTGTTCCATGTCCAGTTCTAACTGTTGCTTCCTGACCTGCATACAAATTTCTCAAGAGGCACGTCAGGTGGTCTGGTATTCCCATCTCTTTCAGAATTTTCCACAGTTTATTATGATCCACACAGTCAAAGCCTTTGGCATAGTCAATAAAGCAGAAATAGATATTTTTATGGAACTCTCTTACTTTTTCGATGATCCAGCGGATGTTGGCAATTGGGTCTCTGGTTCCTCTGCCTTTTCTAAAACCAGCTTGAACAACTGGAAATTCATGGTTCACGTATTGCTGAAGCCTGGCTTGGAGAATTTTGAGCATTACTTTACTAGCGTGTGAGATGAGTGCAATTGTGCAGTAGTTTGAGCATTCTTTGGCATTGCCTTTCTTTGGGATTGGAATGAAAACTGACCTTTTCCAGTCCTGTGGCCACTGCTGAGTTTTCCAAATTTGCTGGCATATTGAGTGCAGCACTTTCACAGCATCATCTTTCAGGATTTGAAAGAGCTCAACTGGAATTCCATCACCTCCACTAGCTTTGTTCATAGTGATGCTTTCTAAGGCCCACTTGACTTCACATTCCAGGATATCTGGCTCTAGGTCAGTGATCACACCATCGTGATTATCTGGGTCGTGAAGATCTTTTTTGTACAGTTCTTCTGTGTATTCTTGCCACCTCTTCTTAATAACTTCTGCTTCTGTTAGGTCCCTACCATTTCTGCCCTTTATCAAGCCCAACTTTGCATGAAATGTTCCCTTGGTATCTCTAATTTCCTTGAAGAGATCTCTAGTCTTTCCAATTCTGTTGTTTTCCTCTATTTCTTTGCATTGATCACTGAGGAAGGCTTTCTTATCTCTCGTTGCTATTCTTTGGAACTCTGCATTCAGATGCTTATGTCTCTCCTTTTCTCCTTTGCTTTTCGCTTCTCTTCTTTTCACAGCTATTTGTAAGGCCTCCCCAGACAGCCATTTTGCTTTTTTGCATTTCTTTTCCACGGGGATGGTCTTGATCCCTGTCTCCTGTACAATGTCATGACCCCAAGTCCATAGTTCATCAGGCACTCTATCTATCAGATCTAGGCCCTTAAATCTATCAGTTTAAATATCAATAACCTCAGATATGCAGATGACACCACCCTTATGGCAGAAAGTGAAGAGGAACTAAAAAGCCTCTTGATGAAGGTGAAAGAGGAGAGTGAAAAAGTTGGCTTAAAGCTCAACATTCAGAAAACGAAGATCATGGCATCTGGTCCCATCACTTCATGGAAAATAGATGGGGAAACAGTGGAAACAGTGTCCGACTTTCTTTTGGGGGGCTCCAAATTCACTGCAGATGGTGACTGCAGCCATGAAATTAAAAGACGCTTACTCCTTGGAAGAAAAGTTTTGACCAACCTAGATAGCATATTCAAAAGCAGAGACATTACTTTGCCAACAAAGGTTCGTCTAGTCAAGGCTATGGTTTTTCCAGTGGTCATGTATGGATGTGAGAGTTGGACTGTGAAGAAAGCTGAGCGCTGAAGAATTGATGCTTTTGAACTGTGGTGTTGGAGGAGACTCTTGGGAGTCCCTTGGACTGGAAGGA
The DNA here is from genome assembly GCF_029378745.1 of Bos indicus. Classification (NCBI taxonomy): domain Eukaryota; kingdom Metazoa; phylum Chordata; class Mammalia; order Artiodactyla; family Bovidae; genus Bos; species Bos indicus. Next base: position 42,750,757 of record NC_091777.1, read on the forward strand.
GATCCAACCAGTCCATTCTGAAGGAGATCAGCCCTGGGATTTCTTTGGAAGGAATGATGCTAAAGCTGAAGCTCCAGTACTTTGGCCACCTCATGCAAAGAGTTGACTCATTGGAAAAGACTCTGATGCTGGGAGGGATTGGGGGCAGGAAGAGAAGGGGACGACAGAGGATGAGATGGCTGGATGGCATCACTGACTCGATGGACATGAGTCTGAGTGAACTCCGGGAGTTTGTGATGGACAGGGAGGCCTGGCGTGCTGTGATTCATGGGGTCACAAAGAGTCAGACACGACTGAGCGACTGAACTGAACTGAACTGAACTGTAGCCTGCCAGGCTCTTCTGTCCAAGGGATTCTCCAGGCAAAAATACTGGAGTGGATTGCCCTGCCCTCTTCCAGGGGATCTTCCCAAGCAGGGACCAAACCCACATCACTTTACTTCTCCTGTGTTGGCAGGCAGGTTCTTTATCACCAGCACTACCTGGGAAGCCCCTATACAAACATAATAATAGAAACTAAAATTGGGTGGTACAAACGAAAGAAAGAGAAGGAAAAGAAAAGGAAATCTGCTAAATGTATTATTACTCATGTTAGAGAATGAAGAAAATAATGTCTGAAGAAATAAGAACTAAAGATATCATAGAAAATTATAATAACAGGAGTTATGACTAGAGGAAAATACAGACCCTCAAATAGACCACATAGCAGAGGTCTACCCTCAAATATTGGGAGAGCCAAAATAGACCACATAGTAGAACCAAACCAAAATATATTGTAAAATGATGTGTCAGAACAAAGACCAAATATGTGTCATGTAAATGTAAATGGGCTCAGTTGATCTACCGGAAATACTTTCAGGTTGGTCCACAAAACAAAGCCAACCCAGTTCACTTGTATGACAATCTCCAGGTTCATCCTCATCTCTGCAAATGGCACTACATGTTCCTTTCTGTGTCTGTGTAATATTCAATTTTATATATGCCCCACATCTTTATCCATACCTCTGTTGATGGAGACAGGTCTCCATGAAACAGGTAAGACCAAGTCACTACAATAGTTGGGCCATGGAAGCAACCTAAATGCCCATCAAAAGAGAAATGGATGAAGAAGACGTGGTGTATAAATACAATGGAATATTACTCAACCATAAAAGAATAGTGCCACTTGCAGAGATGAGGATGAATCTAGAGGTTGTCCTACACAGAGAAGTCAGAAAGAGTAAAACAAATATATCATTTAGATGCAGAATCTAGGGAAAAGGTACAGATGAACTTATGTGCAAAGCAGAAATAGAGTTACGGATGTAAAGAACAAACTTATGGTTACCAAGTGGGGAAGGGAGCTTCAGACAAACTGGGAGATTGGGATTGACAAATATACACTGCTATGCATAAAATAGACAACTAATGAGAATCTATAGCGAAAAAAAGCCATATAATATAGCTTATATGTCAAATATGTAAGTGGGCTTCCCTGGTGGCTACCTGCAAATGTAAAGGATCTACCTGCAATGCAGGTAGACCTGGGTTTGATCCCATAGTCAGGAAGATCCCCTCGAGAAGGAAATGTCAATGCACTCTGGTATTCTTTCCTGGACAATCCCATGCACAGAGGAACCTGGCGGGCTACAGTCCATGGGGTCACAAAGAGTTGGACATGACTGAGAGACTAACACACACACACACACACACACACACACACACACATGTGAAATGAAAAAGGCTACAAATGACCTTGTCTGAACAGGAATAAAGCTACAGATGTAGAAAATAAACTTATGGTTACTGGCGGGTATCAGGGAAGGGATAAATTGGGAGATTGGGATTGACACATGCACACTACTTTATATAAAATTAATAACTAATAAGGACCTACTGTATAGCACAGGGAACTCTACTCAATACTCTATAATGACCTACACAGAAAAGAATCTAAAAAAGAGTGGATACCTGTATATATATAACTGATTTACTTTGCTGTACACCTGAAACTAACATCTCCTAGAACTAACACCAAAAAACGATGCTTTATTTATCATTCGGGATTGGAAGGCAAGAGTAGGGAGTCAAGAGATACCTGGAGTAAAAGGTGAGTTTGGCCTTGGAGAACAAAATGAAGCATGACAAAGGCTAACTGAATTCTGCCAAGAGAATGCACTGGTCATAGCAAACACCCTTTTTCAACAACACAATAGACAACTTTACACATGGACATCACCAAAGGGGATATACTGAAATCAAACTGATTGCATTCTTTGTAGCCAAAGATGGAGAAGCTGTATACAGTCAGCAAAAACAAGATCTGGAGCTGACTGTGGCTCAGATCATCAGTTTCTCATAGCAAAATTCAGGTTTAAACTAAAGAAAGCAGGAAAACCACTAGGCCAGCCAGGTATGACTTAACTCAAATCCCCTATGAATATGCAGTAGAGGCAATGAATAGATTCAAGGGATTAGATCTAGCTAACAGTGTGCCTGAAGAACGATGGACGGAGGTCTGTAATATTGTACTGAAGACCATGAAAAAAACCATCCCAAAGGAAAGAAGGCAAAGTGGTTATCTGAGGAGGCTTTACAAATAGCTGAAGAAAGAAGAGAAGTGAAATGCAAGGGAGAAAAGGAAAGATACATCCAACTAAATGCAGAGTTCCAAAGAATAGCACAGAGGGACAAGAAGGCTTTCTTCAATGAATATTGCATAAAACTAGAAGAAAACAACAGAAAGGAAAAGACTAGAGATCTCCTCAGGAAGAACTGAAAACATCAAGGGAACATTTCACCCAAAGATGGCACAATAAAGGAAAGAAATGGTAGAGACCTACTTAATGCCAAAGAGATCAAGAGAGATAGAATACATAGAAGGACTGTACAAAAAAGATCTTAATGAACCAGATTACGACAAAGGTGTTATCAGTCACCCAAAGCCAGACATTCTGGAGTGCAAAGTCAAGTGGGCCTTAGGAAGTACTGCTGTTTATAAAGCTAGTGGGTGTGATGGAAGTCCTGTAGAATGGTTCAAAACCCTAAAAGATGATGCCATCAAGGTGTTGCATTTAATATGTAAGAAAATGTGGAAGACCCAGCAGTGGCCACAGGACTGGAAAAGGCCAATCTTCATCCCAGTTCCCAAGAAGGGTAGTGCTAAAGAATATGCTAACCATCAGACAATTGCACTCATCTCCCATGCTAGCAATTTCAGTTCAGTCACTCAGTCATGTCCGACTCTCTGTGGCCCCATGCACTGCAGCACACCAGGCTTCCCTGTCCCTCACCAACTCCCAGAGCTTGCTCAAATTCATGTCCGTCAAGGTGGTGATGCCATCCAACCATCTCATCCTCTCTAGTCCCCTTATCTTCCTGCCTTCAGTCTTTCCCAGAATCAGAGTCTTTTCCGGTGAGTCAGTTCTTCACATCACATGGCCAAAGCATTGGAGCTTCAGCTTCAGCATCAGTCCTTCCAATGAATAATCAGGACTGATTTCTTTATGAAGGACTGGTTGGATCTCCTTGCTGTCCAAGGGACTCTCAAGAGTCTTCTTCAACACCACAGTATAAAAGCATCAGTTCTTCAGCGCTCAGCTATCTTTATGGTCTAACTCTCACATCCATACATGACTACTGGAGAAACCATAGTTTTGATTAGATGGACCTTTGTCAGCAAAGTAATGTCTCTGCTTTTTCAAATGCTGCCTAGGTTTGTCATAACTTTTTTTCCAAGGAGAAAGTGTCTTTTAATTTTGTGGCTGCAGTCACCATCTGTGGTGATTTTGGAGCCCAGGAAAATAAAGTCTGTCATGGTTTCCATTGATTCCCCCATCTATTTGCCATGAAATGATGGGACCAGATGCCATGATTTTAGTTTTTTGAATATTGAGTTTTAAATCAGGTTTTCCTCTCTCCTCTTTCACTTTCATCAAGAGGCCCTTTAGTTCTTCTTCGCTTTCTGCCATAAGGGTGGTGTCATCTGTGTATCTGAGGTTATTGATATTTCTCCCGTCAATTTTGATTCCAGCTTGTGTTACATACAGCCTAGTATTTTGCATGATGTACTCTGCATACAAGTTAAATAAGCAGAGTGACAATATACAGCCTTGACGTACTCCTTTTCCAATTTGGAACCAGTCTGTTGTTCCATGTCTGGTTCTAACTATTGCTTCTTGATCTGCATACAGATTTCTCAGGAGGCAGGTAAGGTGGTCCAATATACCCATCTCTTAAAGAAATTTCCACAGTTTGTTATGATCCACACAGTCAAAGGCCTTGGTATAGTCAATAAAGCAGAAGTAAATGTTTTTCTGGAACTCTCTTGCTTTTTTGATGATCCAGTGGACGTTGGCAATTTGATCTCTTGGTTCCTCTGCCTTTTCTAAATCCAGCTTGAATACTTGGAAGTTCTTGGCTCACGTACTGTTGAAGCCTCACTTAGAGAATTTTGAACATTACTTTGCTTGAGTGTGAGATGAGTGCAATTGTGTGGTAGTTTGAACATTCTTTGGCATTGCCTTTCTTTGGGGTTGGAATGAAAACTGAATTTCTCCAGTCCTGTGGCCACTGCTGAGTTTTCCAAAGTTGCTGGCATATTGAGTGCAGCACTTTCACAGCATCATGTTTTAGGATTTGAAATAGCTCAACTGGAATTCCATCACCTCCACTGGCTTTGTTCGTAGTGATGCTTCCTAAGGCCCACTTGACTTCACATTCCAGGATGTCTGGCTCTAGGTGAGTAATCACACCATTGTGGTTATCTGGGTCATTAAGATCTTTTTTGTATAGTTCTGTGTATTCTTGCCACCTTTTCTTAATATCTTCTGTCTCTGTTAGGTCCATACCATTTCTGTCCTTTATTGTGCCCATCTTTGCATACAATGTTCCCTTGGTATCTCTAGTTTTCTTGAAGAGATCTCTAGTCTTTCCCATCGTATCATTTTCCTCCACTCCTGTGCATTGTTTACTTAAGAAGACTTTCTTATCTCTCTTTGCTAGTCTTCGTAACTCTGCATTCAGATGGGTATAACTTTCCTTTTCTCCTTTGCCTTTAGCTTCTCTTCTTTTGTCAGCTATTTATAAGGCCTCCTTAGACAACCATTTTGCCTCTTTGCATTTCTTTTTCTTGGGGATGGTCTTGATCACTGCCTCCTCTACAATGTCATGAACCTCTGTCCATAGTTCTTCAGGCACTCTGTCTATCAGATCTAATCCCTTGAATCCATTTGTCATTTCCACTGTATAATTGCAAGGGGTTTGATTTAGGTCATACTTAAATGGTCTAGTGGTTTTCCCTACTTTCTGGTCTTGTTTTTTTCTGACTGTATAGAGCTTCTCCATCTTCACCTGCAAAGAATATAATCAAGCTGATTTCAGTATTGACCATCTGGTGATGTCCATGTGTATAGTCATCTCTTGTGTTGAAGAAGAGTATGTTTGCTATGACCAGTGTATTCTCTTGGCAAAACTGTTAGCCTTTGCCCTGCTTCATTTTTTACTCCAAGGCCAAACTTGCCTGTTAGTCCAGGTATCTCTTGACTTCCTATTTCTGCATTCCAGTGCCCTATGATGAAAAGGACATCGTCTTTTGGTGTTAGTTCTAGAAGGTCTTGTAGGTCATCACAGACTGTTCAACTTTAGCTTTTTGGCATTACTGGTTGGGACATAGACTTGGATTACTGTGATACTGAGTGGTTTGCCTTGGAAACTAATAGAGATCATTCTGTCATTTCTGAGATTGCACCCAAGTATGGCATTAAATTCACCAATTCCAGTCTGTTTTAGTTTGCTGATTCCTAAAATGTCGATGTTCACTCTTGCCATTTCCTCTTTGGCCACTTCCAATTTGCCCTGATTCATGGACTTAGCATTCCAGGTTCCTATACAATATTGTTCTTTACAGCATTGGACCTTGCTTCTATCACCAGTCACATCCACAAGTGGGTGTTGTTTTTGCTTTGGCTCCATCTCTTCATTCTTTCTGGGGTTATTTCTCCACTGATTTCCAGTAGCATATTGGGTACCTACTGACCTTGGGAATTCATCTTTCAGTGTCCTATCTTTTTTCCTTTTCATACTGTTCATGGGGTTCTCAAGGCAAGAATACTGAAATGGTTTGCCATTCCCTTCTCCAGTGAACCACAATTTATCAGAAATCTCCATTATGACCCGTCCATCTTGGGTGGCCCTACATGACATGGCTCATAGTTTCATTGAATTAGACAAGGCTGTGGTCCACGTGATCAGATTGGTTAGTTTTCTGTGACTGTGGTTTTCATTCTGTCTGCCTTCTGATGAATAAGGATAAGAGGCTTATGGAAGCTTCCTGATGGGAGAGCCTGACTGTGGAAGAAACTGGGTCTTGCTCTGATGGGCAGGGCCGTGTTCAGTAAATCTTTAATCCAGTTTTCTGTTGATGGGTCAGATTGTGTTACCTGCCTGTTGTTTGGCATGAAGCCAAACTGTCAATGCATGCCTCCACCAGAGATTCCTGGACACTCACAGGCAGGTCTGACTCAGTCTCTTGTGGGGACACTGCTCCTTTTTCCTGGCTCCTGGTGCACACAAGGTTTTGTTTGTGCCCTCCAAGAGTCTGTTTCCCCGGTATTATGGAAATTCTGTTATCAAATTCCACTGGCCACCAATGTCAAATTCCCTGGGGGATCCCCAGGTTGAGAAATTTGTTGTGGGTCCTAGAACTTTGTTAACAGTCAAGTATTTCTTTGGTGTAATTGTTCTGGAGCTTGTGGGCCATCTGCTCAGTGACTCTATGTTGGATAACACTGCTTGACCCAGGTCTGCTGCAGCCAGAGCCCCTGTTCCCATGGCAGGCCACTGCTGACCTGTGCCTCTGCAAGAGACACTCAAACACTCAAAGGCAGATCTGGCTCAGTCCCTGTTGGGCCTCTGGGTCCTGGTGTGCACAAGATTTTGTCTGAGCCCTCTGAGCATCTCTGGTGTGTATGGGGTTTGATTCTAAATGTGATTTTGCCCCTCCTTCCTACTTGTTGGGGCATCTCCTTTGCCCTTGAACATGGGGTATTTTTTTTTTTTTTTTTTTTTGGTGGGATACAACATTCTCCTGTTGATGGCTGTTCAGCAGCAAGCTGCAATTTTGGAGTTCTCCCAGGAGAAGATGAGCATACATCCTTCCACTCCACCATCTTGAAAAAACTATTTTTCAACGATGGTTTTCAGGTCCGCTCTGAAGCAACATGATTATGGAGGCTGAGAAAGTCCCATGAGCTGTAGTTGCCAACGTGGGGACCCAGGAGAGCCAATAGTGGTAGTTCTAATCTGGGTTGGAAGACTTGGGAACCAGTAGACTTGATGGTATAAATTCCAGTCCAAGTCAAATCCATAGGCAGGAGAAGACCAGTGTCCAAGATGAAGTTCAGTGCCATGCCTTCACAAGCCTCCATCCACACTGCTAATTAGTTTTATCTGTGCCCATGGAATCTTTTCCCTCATAGGCTCCCAGCAACTTGAGGGCAGGACCTGTGTCTTAATCATCTCTGTTCATTCTTCAGCATGAGAACAGGAGTTCCAAAAAAGGACATGGCAAACAGGAAAGATTTGACAACTGCTTCAATAGTTCTTCATTGAGGTCATGGTTACTTTGATTGTGGATATGCTTGCAGTTCTGAGAGATTCTCCAGGGGATCATCCTGACCCAGGGATTGAACCCACATCTCCTGCATTGCAGGCAAATTCTTTTCCACTGAACCACCAGGGAAGCCAGCCCATGCTAGTAAGGTCATGCATAAAATCTTGCATGCTAGACTTCAGCATTATGTGAACCAAGAACTTTCAGATGTCCAAGCTGGGTTTAGAAAATGAAGAGGAATCAGAGATCAAATTGCCAACACTTGCTGGATCATAGAGAAAGCAAGGAAATTCCAGAAAAATGTCTACTTCTGTTTCATCGACTACGCTAAAGCCTTTGACTGTGTGGATCATAATAAACTGTAGAAAGCTCTTAAAGAGATGGGAATATCAGACCATTTTAACTGTCTCCTGGGAAACCTGCATGTGGGTCAAGAAGCAACAGTTAGAACCCTGTACGGAGCAACTGATTGGTTCAAGATTGAGAAAAGAGTATAACAGGGCTGTCTGCTGTCACTGTGTTTGTTTAACCTATATGCTGAGCACATCATGAGAAATGCTGAGGTGGATAAGTTACAAGCTGGAATTAAGATAGGCAGGAGAAACATCAACAACCTCAGATATGCAGATGATATCACTCTAATGACAGAAAGTGAAGAGAAACTAAAGAGCCTCTTGATGAGGGTGAAGGAGGAGAATGAAAGAGCTGGCTTAAAACTAGATATTAAAAAAACTAAGATCATGGTATCTGGCTCCATTACTTCATGGCAAATAGAAGGAAAAAGTGGAAGTAGTAACAGATTTCCTCTTCCTGGGCTCTAAGATCACATCAGATGGTGACTGGAGCCATGAAATCAGAAGACAATTGCTTTTTGGCAGGAAACCGATGACAAACCTAAACAGTATGTTGAAAAGCAGAGACTTTACTCTGCTGACAAAGGTTTGTAAAGCCATGGCGATAGTCGTCCCAGTGGTCACATACGGTTGTGAGAGTTGGACCATAAAGAAGGCAGAACATCAATGAATTGTTGCCTTCAAACTGTGGTGCTGGAGAAAACTCATGAAATTCCCTTGGACAGCAAGGAGATCAAACCGGTCAATTGTAAGGGAAATCAACCCTGAATTTTCATTGGAAGGACTGATGCTGAAGCTCCAGTATTTTGTTCATATGATATGAATAGCTGACTCACTGGAAAAGTCCCTGAGGCTGGGAAAGATCGAGGGCAGAAGCAGAAGAGGGCTTCACAGGATGAGATGCCTGGATGGCATCATTGATGCAATGGACATGAACTTGGGTGAACTTCAGGAGATGGTGAGGGACAGCAAGACCTGGTGTGCCGAAGTCCATGGAATTGCAAAGAGCCAGACACAACTGCATGACCGAACAACAACAACAACAATACCTGAAACTGATACAACATTGTAAATGAATTGTACTCCAATAAATTTTTAAAAAGAAAAGAAAACAAGAGATATTCAAAGGCACACCAGACAGATGTAAACAAAAAGAAGCAGAAACCATGCTCTTACTATCTGAGAAGGTAGGATTCAGAATCAAAGCTTAAAACGAGACATTTATAATGCTAAAGGGAGAAATTCAAAACCATCATATAACAGTTCTGAATACCTGCTTCAGATGACATAGCAACAATTGCGTGACAGAAATTACAGGAGATGCGGGGAGGAACAAGCAGTAACACCAAGAATAGGACACAATTCAGCACTCTTTCCATGACAGACCAGTGGACAAAAATTTAGACTCTAGCAGCCCCAGATAACATAATTACTAAGACAGACTGGACTGAGTCACACAGATTACATACTTTGACAACAGATCATTTATTTTCTTTTCAAAGGCCCATGAAATATTAATACAAGAATCAATCACATTGTAGGCCACACAGGGACCCCAGTAAATTCCCCAAAACCAGAAACAGCAGAGACGATATTCTCTGATCACAATGTAATAAAAATAGAAGTAAATAACAAGATCAGAAAATAAAAATCCCTTGCCACCTGAAAACTAAAAATAAACTGAAATCACTCTGAGACATAGTCTAAGCTAAAGAGCAAACACAAGTCAGAAATGAATAATTTTCAAAAAATAGTAGTGAAGATACTATATATCAGAACCTATAAATACAGCTAAATAGGATTCAGGGGAAAAAGTCATAAACTCTAAAGCTTAGGTCAATAGAAAAGAATAAAAGCAGATGAATTAGGTATCTGACTAAAAAAGAGAGGAGTAAAACAAGCTAAAAAGTAAAGAGATAATAAAAGTAAAAGCAAAAATCAGTAAGTTAGAACACTAGAAACCCACAGCCCACAAGCTGTATCTTTAGGAGAGGGAGAAACACAGTAAGATAGCCCTGTAGTCAACCTACCCAAAACAAAAAAAGAAGAAGAAAATACAAAGAAAGAAATGAAAAATGAAAATAGACCAATGTCCATTGAAAAAATATATGAAAAGCTATCTAAAAGAGCTTTTGATAAAAAGCAGTTGTGGGCCTGGGGAAATTTTATTAAATCTTTTAGAAAATCAGGTGGTCCAGTAATGCCTAAATATTCTAGGGCATATAGCAAGAAAGAAAATTCCCAAGGTCTTTTATGGAAGTAAATATAAAATTATGCCTAAATCTGGTACAGACTAGGCAAAAACCAAAACAAACAAAAGTCACTGTCTAACTTTATTTGGCATATTAGTGCAAAAATCAGATATAAAATATTAGCAAACAGAGTCCATTAGACCATTAAAATAATACAGTATAAAAATGGGTTTTATTTCACAAATCTAAGAATGGTAAAATCATAGGAGAATCACTAAGGAAGTTATTCGACTACTGACTGTAAGGAGAAAAGTCATATGACCAATTCAGACACTAAGAGAAATTACATGTTAAATTCAACAACAATTTAAAAAAAGATCAACAGCACAATAAAATACGACTAACATATAAAAGCTTCTCAAAAATTCACAAGGAAAAGACAGCCACCAAGTTGAAAGTGGGGGCTGAAAATGTTCACAGAAAAGGAAATATAAATGATTAAACATAAGAAGAGAAGCTCAACTTTACTTTAGTAAGACCCCCAATTTAAAGTTATTTCAAGATGCTCTTTTTACCAATTCAACTGGCAAAAATCCCAAAGTTTGGTAGCATTCTGTTAGGGATGCTGTGGAGAAACAGGCATCACATATTGCTGGTGGGAATATGAATTGGTATAACCCCTGCAGAGGGCAAATCAGCACCATCTATCAAAATTACGTATGTATATACCCTTTGACCCATCAATTATACATTTGGGAATTTATCCTCCAGTTACATTTGCATGCACTTGAAATGATGTCTGTACACAGTTATTCATTAGCTTCTTGCAAGAGGAAAAAAAGGCAAAAAACCTAAATGTCCATCTGTTGCAAACTGGCTAAAAATTATGGTATATCCATACAATATAATACCAGGAAACTATAAAGACATAGTCACACTTTTTATATACGGATATAGAAAGATGGCCAGTGTATACCAAGTAAAACAAACTAACTAAAAAGCCCACAATGTGTCAAACAACGTGTATATTAAGTTGCCTTTTGTGTTAAGAGGGAAATATATATATATATATATATACACACACACACACACACACCCATATATACAAATATATGAAACGTGTGCATGTGTTAGGTAATAAGCAATTTCCTACAGTTTTAGGAAATAGTGTGGCAAATATTGGGCTACATCTACTTTTCCAGATTGCTCAACCACTTCTATTCCCTTCACACACAGCCTCCTCTAACCGCATATTCTACCCTTCAGTTGTACCAGCCACTTAACAGCCTCTGGTTATCTTTGTGCATATACTGTGCCCTCTGCCTAAAGCACCAAGATGCCCGCTGTTTGTCAGAAGGGCCACTCATCCTTCAAGAAGGTCCAGTTCCAAAAACTCACCTACACTTAGGAGAGAGAGAATGGCTTCCTTCTGTGGGCTCATATGCACACTCCTCTTTGTCAGATTGTACTGAATTTTTTTTTTTTTTAAGGAAAATTGTTTTACAGAATTTTGTTGTTTTCTGTCAAACTTCAACATGAATCAACCATAAGTATATGTATATCCCCTTCCTTTTGAAACTCCCTCCCATGTACTGAAATTATTGCTTAGTTATATAACATCCCAAGAACACCATGAGAAAGTCAAGGACAGAAGTAACGTGTTATATTTACTTTTGCATCCCCAGGACCTATCTGGCCCAGATTATGCACATAATAAATGTGCCTTTGAATGGGAGGGTTAAACAAGCCACATGTCCATCAACAGATAAACGGGTTAACAAAATACGATATTACATACAACAGAATAGTATTCAGCCTTAAAGGGAAAGGCAATTCTGACACAGCCTACTACATGGATGAACCCTGGAAACATATTAACTGAAATAATCCAGATCCCAAAGGATAAATGTTTGCTGTGCTTAGTCACTCCATCATATCCAACTCTTTGCGGCTCCATGGACTATAGCCCACCAGGCTTCTTTGTCCATAGGAATTCTCCAGGCAAGAATAATGGAGTGGGTTGTCATGCCCTCCTCCAGGGGATCTTTCCAAACCAGGGATCGAACCCAGGTCTCCCACATTGCCGGCAGATTCTTTATCATCTGATCCACCAGGGAAGCCCAAGAATACTGGAATGCATAGTCTAGCCCTTCTTCAGGTGATCTTCCCAACTCAGGAGTTGAACCAGGGTCTCCTGCACTGTGGGTGGATTCTTTACCAGCTGAGTTACACAAATATTTGGAATTCATATGACTTTTCTAGGATTAATAACAGAAACAAATATTAGAAACTTATATGAGTAGTCAAATTCATAAAGACAGAAATTGATGGTTGCCAGGGGGCCAAGGGAGGATGGAATGGATGCTTGAATGGGAACGGAGTTTCAGTTTGGAAAGATGAAATGTCCTGAAGATAGATGGTGGTGATGGTTCCACAACAATCTGACTGTAGTTAATGCCACTGAGTCACTATTCTCAAGAACACTTTTATACCCTATTCCCAAAGATGGTAAATACTGTACCTTGTGTCCCTGTTTTTCTGTCAAAATCAATTTTACCGTTAGAAAATTTTCTCTTGAGACTTAATAGAAAGCTGTCAATGAATGGTCACTAAGATCTTGGTACATATGCTGCACCGTTCATTTGTCAATAAATACTGATGGCCAGCTAGGTGGCAGACATAAGGTGCTGGGGACAGAGATGAGAAAGACAGACCTCTTTTCCTCACCCCAAGGAGCAGCCACACAACACTGAATCTGCAGACCTTGAGGAACTTTGAAGACCCTCTGCCTCTCGTTCTCCCAGTCCAGGGGCTCACCCTCTCTGCTGTGCTTCTCTCTACTCTGTAGTAGTTTTTGCTTGGTATACCAATAGTCTGTTAACACTCCACAGCAGAGAACCTTTTCCCTTAAAACAAAACACAAAATGCTTATGAAATACCTTGCCTGGGCAGAAATGCGCTGCTCATTTTCACGTTTTATTTTCACGTTGGTTATTGCTGGGATAGAGAAGTACTATTGATTTTTGTATGTTGATCTTGAGTTTAGCTATCTCACTGAACTCTATTATTGGTTCTAATAGTGTGTGTGTGTTGATTCCTTCAGTTATTCTGGGGAGATGATCGTATCATTTGCAGATAATGTCCATTTTATCTCTTCCCTTCAAATCTTTACAACTCCGATTTCTTTTTGTTCCCTCATAACACTGGCCATGACCTTTCAAACAAAACTCCCCCCCAAAACCCCATCAGTCAGTGAGTTCAGTCACTCAGTCGTGTCCAACTCTTTGCGACCTCATGAATCACAGCACGCCAGGCCTCCCTGTCCATCACCAACTCCCGGAGTTCACTCAGACTCACATCCATCGAGTCAGCAATGCAATCCAGCCATCTCATTCTCTGTTGTGCCCTTCTCCTCCTGCCCCCAATCCCTCCCAGCATCAGAGTCTTTTCCAATGAGTCAACTCTTCGCATGAGGTGGCCAAAGTACTGGAGTTTCAGCTTTAGCATCATTCCTTCCAAAGAAATCCCAGGGCTGATCTCCTTCAGAATGGACTGGTTGGATCTCCTTGCAGTCCAAGGGACTCTCAAGAGTCTTCTCCAACACCACAGTTCAAAAGCATCAATTCTTTGGCACTCAGCCTTCTTCACAGTCCAACTCTCACATCCATATATGACCACAGGAAAAACCATAGCCTTGACTAGACGAACCTTTGTTGGCAAAGTAATGTCTCTGCTTTTGAATATGCTATCTAGGTTGGTCATAACTTTCCTTCCAAGGAGTAAGGGTCTTTTAATTTCATGGCTGCAGTCACCATCTGCAGTGATTTTGGAGCCCAAAAAAATAAAGTCGGACACTGTTTCCACTGTTTCCCCATCTATTTCCTATGAAGTGATGGGACCAGATGCCATGATCTTCGTTTTCTGAATGTTGAGCTTGAAGCCAACTTTTTCACTCTCCACTTTCACTTTCATCAAGAGGCTTTTGAGTTCCTCTTCACTTTCTGCCATAAGGTTGGTGTCATCTGCATATCTGAGGTTATTGATATTTCTCCCAGCAATCTTGATTCCAGCTTGTGCTTCTTCCAGTCCCGCGTTTCTCATGATGTACTCTGCATATAAGTTAAATAAGCAGGGTGACAATATACAGCCTTGACGTACTCCTTTTCCTATTGGAACCAGTCTATTGTTCCATGTCCAGTTCCAACTGTTGCTTCCTGACCTGCATACAAATTTCTCAAGAGGCAGATCAGGTGGTCTGGTGTTTCCATCTCTTTCAGAATTTTCCAGTTTATTATGATCCACACAGTCAAAGCCTTTGGCATAGTCAATAAAGCAGAAATAGATGTTTTTCTGGAACTCTCTTGCTTTTTCCATGACCCAGCGGATGTTGGCAATTTGATGTCTGGTTCCTCTGCCTTTTCTAAAACTAGCTTGAACATCAGGAAGTTCAAGGTTCACATATTGCTGAAGCCTGGTTGGAGAATTTTGAGCATTACTTTACTAGCATGTGAGATGAGTGCAACTGTGCAGTAGTTTGAGCATTCTTTGGCATTGCCTTTCTTTGGGATTGGAATGAAAACTGACCTTTTCCAGTCCTGTGGCCACTGCTGAGTTTTCCAAATTTGCTGGCATATTGAGTGCAGCACTTTCACAGCATCATCTTTCAGGATTTGAAAGAGCTCAACTGGAATTCCATCACCTCCACTAGCTTTGTTCGTAGTGAAGGTACCAAAAAAGTGGATTAACTTTATGATATGGAAATAAAAGATTTTTATTCAAAGAAACCATGAACAAAGTTACTAAATGCTAGACTAGAAGATACATGCAATATCTAAAACAGCAAGGCATTATTGTTTCTAGATTATGTAAGGAATTTCTGCATATCAACAAGGAGAAAATGTCAACCCAATGGAAAAAGTGATCAGAGGATCTGAATAGTAATTTATAGTTGAGAAAATGCTAAGGCTAACCAGCACATCGAAGAGATGTTTAAAATCCTTAATAATCAGAGAAGTGTAAATTAAAACAATAATGAACTATTGCTTATACGTATTAGATTGGCTGAGTTAGAAAGCTGGTGCCAAACGTTGGAGGAAATGTGGGGATATGAGAATGTAATCCACCTCTTAAAGTAATGTGACCGGTGCAGCAATTCTGAATAGCAATTGGCTAGCTTTAAGTCAACTTCTAAAATCCATCTGCTCAAGGGTATCCCCAGTTCCCATACATGCTCCTAAGTGGACATGTGCTAGGAAGTCCATGGTAACCTTGTCTGCCACGTTGAGGAGTTGAAGGCATTTGGGTTGCCATCTTTGAATGAGTGTATAGATAAAATATGGTGAATGCAAACCATGGAGTCTCATGCATCACCTGGGAAAAACAGTCTAGATGTGTCCTGGGTCTTAAAGGTATAGTGCTAAGTGAAGGAAATATTTTAAAAGTCTATGATGTCTCAACCAATATCATTTATATGAAATTCAATTGCATGCATACAAATCAAGAGTACATATTTTGCAAGAACATATATGAATAAAAAAAGCAAACCCATGTTAAGTGCATCAAAATTAAAGCAATGCTGAGAGGCCAGAAGGTTCTGGAGAGAGAGATGACAGGAGCCAAGCTGATGTCTCAGAAGGGTCACGTGGGGCTTCTAGCTCAGCCAAAGCATCATCTCAGAGTTATCTCAAAGATGCCCACAAGAAGCGGCCCAATCACACTTCATGTCATGAGATGAGAGCCTGTGATCAGCAGTTACAAACTGGTATATTTAGAATGGATAAACAACAAGGTCACATTGTATAACACAGGGAACTATATTCAATATCCTGTGATCAACCAGAATGGAAAAGAATATATATACATGTATATATGCATCACTGAGTCACTTTGCTGTACAGCAGTGATTAACACAATATCATAATTCAACTATACTTCAATAAAAAATAAAATTAAAAATATCAAAAAATAAAAAATATTTTAAAAGAGTAAAGTGGGGGAAAAAAAGCATAGTAAGAATGGGAGAAGAGCCTTTTTGCCTACTCTCTACCTTGTAAAGAAAGGGAGGGGAGGCAAGCAAGTAAGAAAGGAGGAGGGCAGAGGCTTTCCCATCCTCCTCGCCACCCCCAGGCCTCTGCCTTCCCTGTGTCATCTTGTTCACAAAGCGCGAAGGACTCAGAAAGGCGGCCTTGTCTCTTGATCTGGCCAGGATCCAAAACCTCATGTGATAAGTTAGGCCAGGCCTGGAGTCCAGAGCCCAATGCTGTATTCATTGTACATGGAGGGGTACCTGGTTCTCAAAGATTTGATTCAGAGAAAATAAATAATTGGCCTCAGAAGCTCATTAGTCAGGCAGGGAACACACCCAGCCTTCTCTCTGTCACTTTTCTTAGCCACATCATTTGACAACATGGCAGGTTGGGGTTGCACCCCTCATGTCAACGGAGGCCCGCCAGAAACCTGGGGCTGCCAGAGCCGGGCCATGTTGGAGACGGCATTTTTATTAATGTCTGTCAAGGAGACTGGTGGCTTAACAGGCTGACTGTTAGAGATTATATATTGACCTGGCTTCCTGAATGTATTCTCGGCTGGTTAGGGATTGTTACATACAAGTTCACTGGAAAGTTAGCCAGCCTTCTGCTCTCAAAATACTCTTAGGGTTGAGGGGAGCAGAGAGGTGACTCCTGTCTCTGGGCAATTTGGAAAGCGGGAACCAGAAACAATAATAAATGTGGTGAAAATGTATCCACCCCAGGGAGTGGGTCTGGGATCAGGGACTGGACACGAATCCAGAGTAAAGCCTTCCTAAACACACTGGAAAGCATGGACAGACCCATGTCTTAATTTAGGGCAGTTCGCTTGCTCAGCGAGTTCCACGTAAGTCCCAGGGGAATCAAAGTGAGTTCAAGACGAACAAGTTTGGTGCCCACAGCTAAGTCATTAGACTTTATCCCAGGATAATGGCTCAGGCCCTGAAAGGCAGTGGCATCTCCCACCTGTGTGGCCATCTGCAAATGGGTAGGCAAGAGGTCGGGGAGTGTAGGTTGCACGCTACTGCTGGCAGAGTGGGAGTTCTGATTGCAGAATGGTACATGCCAGAAACAAGTGGAGGAATGTCACCAGTCTGGATGCAGACTGGAATACTTGGCTTACTCAAAATACATACTTTGGTAAGAATTTAGAAGGAAAGTTGTGCAGAAGCTTGGACAACAACCCAAATCCAAATCCACTCACAGGAGCGTCTTTTCTGGATGCCATAGGTCTCGAGCGGTCACCCTTCATTAGCAGCTACCAAGCTTTCAAAGAACATGAGAGTAATTAAACATGGTTGTCCTGGACCCTGGGGTGGGGAGATTTGGTCTAGCAGTGCCTCCTGATTCCCACTAGTCTCCAGAGAAGGATGCTTCATCTGTGACCCCTGGAATGCCACTGGGAAGCTACCACAGTTTCACACTGAAAGGAACCAAAGAGCTGGGCCACCATTCCATGGATGAATGAATAAAAATCAGTCCTGCAAATCTGCCCTAATGTTCATTTGCAACAGCTGCCTGCAGTTGGGAAACCAGATCTGCTTTGTGGCATCCTTGATCGAAGACAATCCGTCTGGGGCTCTGCGGCCTCTCCCACCATCGTCCTACCCCTGAGGCAGTCACGCAGTTCCTGTGGGCTGTGTACAGCCCAGAGTCCCTGAGTATCAAATACTCCAGCACTCAAGTGACAATCAGAAGACATGGTCTGAGTGGCACGGTAACACCCCCGAAATGCCAAGCTTGCACCCAAACCTTGGCTTTGACTCGCAAAGAATTAAAGTCAACATGTGTCTGGGCATCAAATCAGAGAGAACTGTCAACTCTTTCAGCTTGTCAGTTCTGCGGCACTAAAATTTCCTTCTTAAAACAGTATCCAATTTCAAGTGTAAAGGAAGAGAATGGATAATACAGATGTTTCATGGATTTTGAAGTATCGAGAGTCTAAAACTATCACTTTTACTTTATCAGCCACCTCAGAAAAGTTCAAAGCATTTTTCATGAACGTTTTCATGCAAAATTTCACAAAAGCAGACGGGAAAGATGAGATCCTCATTTTAAAGGCAAAAATGAAGGGACGGCTAGAGGTCGGCGGACCCTTAGCTTCTTTCTTCTACATGTCTTTCCCCAATCCCAACGGTCAGCGTTACATTTTTAAAGCACTGTCCCTAGACGGGCCAGGCTCTTCTGGACCTACCAGGACTGGAGACCTAAGCCAGGCACTGAGGGGACGGGTGGCTTTGTGCCCAGTAGAGGCAGTGACAAGCCAGAATGCTCTAGGTCTAAAAACAGCTGAACAGCTCTGGCCTATCCTGCCATGAAGAATGTGGACCTCAATGAAGCCAGATAATCTGATTTTTAAAGAGAAGATGTAAATTTAATAGTTTTTGGATAAAATTCAGTGATTTTTTAATTTTTGAAAAAAAATTCATTGCAAGCAAAAAAAAAAAAAAAATCACATCTGTGAGCCAGATACTGCCCAAGGCAGCTGGTTTGCAACCTCAACCTGGCATGTACTGCCACTGATGGCAATTTCTATCTGTGCTTAGGAAAGAGAGTGAAAAAAGAGAACTCCTATTTTAAACCACAAATGACTGCAAACACATCTGCCTGCTAGGGGACCTACACCCTTTTTCTCCAGTTTGGAGTATTTTCTAAGAAAGATACTGTGATGGTTTGGGGCCATAAACCCCTGCTGTCACCATCTTCAGACATAGTCTGAAAGGGACAAGTAGATTTTTAAAATTTATTTTTATAGAAGTTTAGTTGAATTACTATGTTCTGTTAATTACTGCTGTACCTATATACAATGGAATACTACTCAGCCATAAAAAAGGATGAAAGAATGCCATTTGCAGCAACCTGGATGCAACTAGAGATTATCATATTCATCCTACTAAGTGAACTGTGTCAGAAAGAGAAAGGTGAGTAAATTTTTATCTGCTTAGAAAAGAGAGAATGTAGGGTTTGGAGGTCTGAGCTCTGCTGCAAATAAAGCTCCTTTCTTGTTCCTGTCCAGTCTTCCAAGAAAGTTTACTATCTTCGCCTGCTTTTGCTAAGATGAAGCAAGGGAGTGCCCCACACCTGTGTCGATGTGAAGAGGAAAGAGTCACTGGGCAAGTCTCCAAATGCCTGAATGAGAAAAAGAAGTGGGAGAAAGAAGGCACACAGAACTCCTCAGAGATACTGGAAAGGAGGTTTCTTGGCTTCCCTTTGCAGGTAGGA
The DNA here is from genome assembly GCF_029378745.1 of Bos indicus. NCBI lineage: Eukaryota > Metazoa > Chordata > Mammalia > Artiodactyla > Bovidae > Bos > Bos indicus. Next base: position 42,770,140 of record NC_091777.1, read on the forward strand.
CAGGATTTGAGGGTTTTGTTTTGCTTTTTTAAGGTCAGAATGACCCCTGCAGCCTGGAAGCTTGGGGACATGCTTACTCAGGCAGCCAATAAGCTTTGAGTCACCAAGATCAGGGCACAGGCCACAGACCATGAGCTGCTCTATGGTGGACAAACAAGGGCTCACGTTCTGCCAAGAGTCCCAGGGTTATCAGGCCCAGGGGAGTATGTGTGGGATACGCAGCCAGAGTTTGCATTCCAGAAGGTGTGGCCTCTCTGTACTCAGCAACCAAATGGCAAGGCTGGCGGGGGGCCCACCCTGGAGGTACCATGATGGGCATCATGTCACAACCACAGAATGAAGCCTAGGGCAGCTGCGGACAGGGCATTTACCCCTTCCCTGGGCCTTGGAGCGAGCTTCCCAAACACCCAGTTTGGGTGGCAGCAGAAGTGGTCCTGAGTAGATGGAAATGTCCTCAGGATCCATCTTGCAGTAGTCCCTGGGAGCTAAGAAAGCTAACATGTTTGTGAAACAGAAAAGCAGAGCAAGAGATCCCTATGGCTTCCCTTGGAAATAGTTCTTTCAGCTCAAGACACTTTCAGGCTTCCAACAACACACAGCCCCCTCATACCCACCCCTCTGTCCCCTGGGGAAGTAAGCCTTAACACGCAGAGATCTAGCCCGAGGTCTTGTAGTTTGAGCCCAAGGGACAAGACGTCTCCTAGCCTGGCCTGAGTACTCTGCAAGAGCTTCCTTTCTTCCTGTGACCTTCCAGGGGATTTTTAAACCACTGATCATGAGTCACAGCAGAAAGGTGAGTTTCCCTTACTTCTTCTTGGCTGTGATTAATGTATGAATTGTTGGCATTGTGGCTGTTTTTTTCATAAAAAAAAAAAATTATAACAGCTGCAAAGGGAACATATTATGCCCACCCGCAGTCTGGCTACCGTCATCTCACATAACCAGATCAGTTTATTTGGTTAAAGCAATGTGAACTGTAACCCTGAATAATTTATTGAACTATTGAACCACTTGGAAAATAATTGAAGCTTGAGCCTAGTTTTACATAACAGATTTAAACTGGAGGGAAATGTATTAGCAAGATCTCAACCTCTAGAAAGAGAAAAGGCAGCCAGGGAGCTGACAGTCCTTATCATAACATACAGTTGTATAAAGCATTTCTAACCAGCCACTGTCTTTGGCGATGACTCAAGAGCATCCCCTATCCCACTCCAGCTGGGCCTGACCACAGAGGAAAGGGAGCTGAAATGTGAGAGGAAGAGGGGCACTGCCAAAATGAGAAGGGACCCCAGAATTTGAGGAGTTGGGGCACAGGGAATGTCTCTCATCCATAGCATTCCATCTGGACAATGACCTATAATCTAAGGGTCTCCTGAAGATGGCCTAGGGAATGTTAGTTGTGCACAAGTAAGATGGGCTCCTTTTACAGGGAAAGGAGGTGTCAGCTCCACCTGGTTCTGTGCCTTGACGAGACAACGTCTGGTATGCCATGTGTACATCTGGGCCCATGTATTAAAAGGGCATCAATAAACTAAGGAACCCAATAAATAGCATTCAGAGTGGAGGATGAGTTCCAACTGCACGCAAGCACAATCAGTGGAGGAACACACTCTCTTCTCATTGCAAAACTTTCCTCATAGTACAAGTATTTTGATACATATACTATAGTTAAGAAAATATAGAAAATACAGATAAATCTGAAATCACAATCTCAAAGGCAGAGGTGTATATCCTTCAAGGTTTTACATACTGCATTATAAGTTGTTTGGAAAATGGAGGTCATGTGATTCCATAATCTGTTTTTAAAATTAGCAATACATATTGTTATTATATATAACAATGTATGTCTTGAATAGGCAAATATTTGTGTCTATAAAAGGTATGTACAAAATTATTTTGAATAGCCACATGGCATTCCTGTACTGTCATTTACAAACGAGTGCAGGTTGATTCTGATTTTCATATTTATATACCATGATGCTGGTATGATAAAAAGCAGAAAGACGTTTTACCAATGAAGCACCCTTTATGCTTTATCTCTTAATTCTCCAGCTCTGGAGGGGAGATACTACTAATTTCTCTATTTCATAGAGGAGAAAAATGAACTTATAGATTTTAAGTAACTAACTGGCTATGACATCCTGGGCTAGGATCAGAGCTGGAATTTAAACCCAGGCCTGTCTGATGCTGCAGCCAAGACTGTAATTACCACAATCCACTGCTGTCTACACACATCTATTGCAATTTTCCTGACTACTTCCTGAGGTTAAATGCCTGAATGTAAGACAGGCTGGGACCTGGGACCTGGGACCCTTTGCCACAAAGCTTGCAGCTGGGCAAATGTCTCTTCAAGCAACACAATACAAAGAAACTATAAGGGGCTGAATAACTGCGTGCATATGCAATTGGGGCAAATTATGGACAAGAAGATACAAAAAGACAAAAAAGCCCAACTGCAGCTTCTGGAGAGCTGGGAGCCAAGGCAGGGTACTACTGCGCATGGCACCTGCACATACCACCACCAAATGGGCGGGCAGAGCAGCTAAGCTAAGACCAGGCCCAAACCGGGACCCCTACCCTCACTCTGCATAAGGAGCCAGCTCACCCTTCCTCAAGAAGCAAGGAAACCTGTTGTTTGTTCTCACCCCCTCCTGAGCAGAGGCCCAAAAAAGTCTTGCCTAAATTTATTTTGTGGCTTCTGATCAATTTCTATTGATTAAGGAGGCCAAGAACCCTGTATACTTACTGGGACAAAGAAAATTAGAACTTTTAAATCTAGGAAACAGAAAAAGGAGTCACTGCATTCAGAGATCAGTAGGCTCATGGGGTGGCTGCATGTTGATTTATTCTGGGCTCATCCACCAGCCCACGGGAATAGAGTCTTAAGGTGGATCACAAGCACTCTGAAATTGAAGGGTCTCCCTTGTGAGGCAGGGAACACCCTCTCCAAAAGCATTCCAGCACAGTTCACAGAGGTCTCTGATAGAGATGCCAGCCCTGGGCAGGAGACTGAAGACGAAGACCCAGCACGCTTTTCAATCCTCCCATTCTACGATACCACCACTCGTTGGCTAGCTTGTACTATAATTACAATATAACATTGAGGGAGTCTTTATTTATATGCCATAGTTACTAAAGCAGTGTTTCAAAACTATTTCTATAAAAGAAAAGTCATCTTTGATCTCTTAAAAATATGGGGGTAGGTGGTAAGGAGGAAGGGATGAACCCATATATGGAAATGTGTTCAATTGGAGCAAAATGCAAAACTGGTTTCTGTTTTCAGTTAGGAGCCTTTGTTCCCTGGCAGTGGCCCGTCCTCCACCTTGCCTGCTGCCCTGCCTGCGTTACTCATGGAAGTCATGCATTATTATAACTTAATTTGCGTATTCACCTGGAGAAAACTGTAATGTGGGCACCAGAAGAGACACAGACTGCTTAGCCTAAGTTGGCCTTTTCTCCCTTCTATTCTAATAGATCTTTTTTTTTTTCTTTTTGTCACTCAAAATGAGTGTCTGATGTACTAGCATAAATTGTTAAAAGCAGTTTTAGGTAAAGGAAGAGAGAGTAAAGTGGAGATTTTTTCACAAAAGCCAACCTCAATTTATGTCAAAGAGGGTTAAAAGACCTTGGGATTAAAGCAATAAACTTGCTGCTGTCAAAGCTAAAACCCGCTAACAATTTAGTGCCAAACGCATGTTGTTCAATATCATTTCATATTATATTATGTCACAAAGAGCTGACGGTTCTGCATCACCCTGACAAGGCTGATTTACTCTGAAGAATTCATCGACATTTTGCACAGTCAAAGCTGACTTCATTTTGTTTGGATGGACGGTGGGAAATGTCTCTGTACTTGAGTTTGAATATTAGTCTGAAAATCATTCTTGGATTAAAGATTCAGGAGACCATAGGTCCACAGCTTAGCAAAGCCAGGTCTTTGAAAGACAGGAACAGACTTTTTACTGCTCTCATTGACCAAGTATTTAGACCAAAACTTTAATAAAAATCAACAGAGGTTAAATTAGATTTTTGGGGGGCATCCCTTAAAGTATATGAATTGTTAACGAACTCTTCAGAAAAATAAAATCATATTAGAAGATCTTGCCTGATCCAGACATGAATAATTTATAAATTCCTTAAGAGATGCTAAATCACCTTATTTCCTTGATTATGTGTATTCATGATCCCCTTTGCCCAGTTTCTTTTACCAGTGAAAAAAAAAAAGCATAGTTGCCGTGAGTGCAATTTCAGGGTGTCTCCTGGTTCAAAGATCATGGGACAATGGAAAAAGTCAGTGAGACCAAAGATTCTTCTTGGGACAACACAGAGGGGAAAAACGCACCGACATTATATCATTGCTCCTTGAAGAGTATCAATCAGGCTAATTTTAAAGTCAAAGAAACAAATATACTTTATAAAGTGACTGGTATAAATGTCTACCGCATATGAAATATGTATCTCTATTTATAAGCTTAGTTATAAAAAAGTATGCAACAAAATATTAAGGTCGTTTATTTCTGAGTGGTGACATTAGGGGTAACAGGTGATTCTTTTCATCTTTATGGGTATTTTCCGCTTTTCTTAAAATGTACATGACTTAGCTTTGTTTAAAAAGGAAACCAGAAAAGTCATAAAACTTTATTAAAGGAATTCATTGTCCAAAGCTATGCCACAGTAAATGTCTTTGTAAAGTCTGGTCTTTAAACCAGAACAAGACATCCCTAATTTAACAGACTCAAAAATTGAAGTTTCAAATGTTGCTTTCCCTAATGTCTGGCCTGTATGGTGGTCGATTCGATAACCCACAGGAGGGTAATGCTGAAAATGCTTCCCAATTAGGTGTCTGGGATTCTGTACTGGGCGTCCCCAGGGCTGCTGTGTGTTCCAATTGTGTGACTGGCATGCTATAAGAAGGCTCAACTCCACCACCAAAGGATGCTGAAAGGCCTTGACAGGTGGTCAGAACAATTTCAGGTGACAGTCAGAACTGAAGGGTCCCAGAAAAGGGAGGTGTGCATGTGTGCAATCATGTGTGTGTTCTCTCTCCTACATTTAGGAAAAGAGACTCACCTCAGCCTTGCCCAGCTTCTCTCTCCGAGGCCTCAGACGCACCATCTCGTCCTTCCGTCCTCTGGCGGGATCTCAGCATCACCCACCTCTCACCTGAGCTTCACCACAGCCTCCCCCACAGCCCAAGGGGACACCCGGTCAAGGCCACTTTCTTAAGTATTTTTCCTCCCCAAATATTAAGTAAATAAAAGTGCTATGTCTGCAAAGCAACAGTGGACCCAGAAAACAGAGAGCGGCTTGGCCTGGCCCAGTTATCTGGACTCAGTTTCCCCCACTGTGTGAGGAGCAACTGCTTTGCAGGGTTGGCATGCAATCTGAAGGCATATGGTATGTACTGGGTACCTGCTGTGCCAAGTAGGGGTAGCACCATGGGATGAGATGCTGCCCCTGAACCCTAGGGGTCTCCCCATCTAGGAATAAAGTACAACCAAGGTCCAGATGTGAACGTGGGTCGGGGTGCAGATGTGAAAGATGCCGTGGGGGTGCAGACCCACGACTTCCCTGGGGGAATGCCAAGGAGGGTTAATGGCAGTAGAAGTGTGCTGTGGAGGATGAGGAGGCAACTACCTGTGAAACACGTGGATGTGCAAGGCAGTTGTGATTAGGAGATGAACAGTGACAGTTACCCGTCAAGTGAGGCAGAATAATCTCCTGCCTCACAGTAATTCCACACGGCTGAGGAGATGGCAGTTAAACAGTCCCCAGCCCTCTCTCCCAGGAGAAGCAAGCCCTAAGGCTCAAGCTTGTCTCTCTTTCGTACATCCCGTCCTGTTTCTTTGACTGTGTTGCTGTTCTAGGACCCTTTGTTTCCCAAAAGACTAACCCTGCATCTGCCACCCATGGCTTCTCCACCCAACCTCCAGGAAGCGTCCTGCTCACACTCTGGCCAGTCCCACCTCTGCAGCACCTCAGGCTCTTGGCTGCCAGTGGGAGGAGACCAGGATGAGGCCAGTGCCACAGAGCGACATGAGTTCAAAAGGATGTAGACCCAGGCATCCTCACTGACCACTGGTTTCCCGCCTGACCCTCTGTGAGGAACACAGCTCCGGGACCAGAAACTGCCCTCCAGGCCTTCCCAGAGTGGGTTGGAAGCAGAAATTGGCAACAAATCTACAGCTCAGAGCATGACAGTGCTGGGATGCATAGAGAGGAGCCTCCAAGCCTGGGTCAGAGAAAGGTGCTTAGGTCAGGAGACATCTGACCCGGCTCTCCACAGTGGACCTGCAAAGCAATGCCAAGTCCAGAGTGGGATGCAGCCAGCGAATTATCAAGAATTTATGGAGTGGTTTTATGGGGAAGGGATGGAAGCTAGACCTGGAAAGGCAGAGGTAGCGTCCATACAGTCTAATGTTTTAGGGAATCTGGACTTTATCCTCTCGGTACTCTGAATCACTGAGGGAGTCTGGGCAGAGTTAAGTGTATAATCAATTTATTGGGTTGGAAAGCACTGTAATTTGATTTGCATTTCCCTAGTGACTAATGGGGCTTCCCAGGTGGCACAGTGGTAAAGAATCTGCCTGCCAATGTAAGAGACATGGGTTTAATCCCTGACTCAGGAAGACCCCCTGAAGTAGGAAATGGCAACCCCTTCCAGTATTCATGCCTGGAGAATTCAGCAGGCAGAGGAGCCTGGCGGGCTACAGTCCATGGGGTCACAAAGAGTTGGATAGAGTGAGCACAGAAGCCGTGCCAACCACACAGTGACTGAGGTTGCTGAGCATCTTTCTGTGTGCTTGTCAGTCACTTGTATTTTCTTTGGAGGAAAGTCTTTTTAGATCCTTTGCCTATTTTTAATTGAGTTAGCTTTTATTATTGAATTATAATGGCTTTTTATATATTTTTGATACAATTCTCTTTGAAACTAAGCAGGATTCTGCAGGACCTTCCTGGGGACAGCCCCCTTGGTCCATGGCTTCTTATTTATAGAAAAACTTTAGCCTCCTACACCTTCCCTTTCCTAAGAGAAAATTTAATCAGTTAATAGCTAGAGAAGTAAGAAAATACAGAAACAAAGGAAAGTAGTTAAGAAAGACAAAATAATAATAGTTTAACCATGAAACAAAGTCAAAGACACTTAGTTCCATCTCACAACCTATAGATAATATCCTGATGCATATACTTGAGTAGTTTTGCAGAAACTGAGACCACACCCCTTGTTACCAGGTGAAGGAAGCTGACACTTGCTGACCACCAGCACATAGACCTCAGGCCACTTGGAATCAGAAAACTGATGATTAAGATTCCCAAAATCTCACCATACTACCTCACCACCAGCCAATTAGAAGAATGTACAGGAGCTGATCACAGACCCCATGTCTCTCATCCCTACAGTTGTCTTGAAAACCCCTTCCTCAAAAGCCATCAGGAGTTCAGGTCTTCTGAGCTGTAGATGTCTTTTCTCCTTGATTATCACCCTGCAATAAACGTTGTACTTTCCTTCACCACACCCCAGTGTCAGTGGATTGACTTTGCTGTGCATCAGACAAGCAGACCCAAGTTTCAGTTCAGTTTCAGTTCAGTTCAGTCGCTCAGTCATGTCCGATTCTTTGCGACCCCATGAATCGCAGCACGCCAGGCCTCCCTGTCCATCACAAACTCCCGGAGTTCACTCAGACTCACGTCCATCGAGTCAGTGGTGCCATCCAGCCATCTCATCCTCTGGCGTCCCCTTCTCCTCCTGCCCTCAATTCTTCCCAGCATCAGAGTCTTTTCCAGTGAGTGAGCTCTTCGTATGAGGTGGCCAAAGTACTGGAGTTTCAGCTTCAGCATCATTCCTCCAAAGAAATCCCAGGGCTGATCTCCTTCAGAATGGACTGGTTGGATCTCCTTGCAGTCTAAGGAACTCGCAAGAGTCTTCTCCAACACCACAGTTCAAAAGCATCAATTCTTCGGCGCTCAGCCTAGTGATACCTTATCAGATAAGTGATTTATACACACTCTTCCATTCATATTTCATCCCAACAATTGATGCAGCCTCTTGCTGGTCTCCTTCCTTTTTCTCTTGCTCCTCTACAACCAAGAAGCCAGCACAGTCTTTTAAAACATAAATCAGGTTGCATTTCTCCATCCAATATAATCTTTTTAAAATGCTATTCTGATCAAGTCACTCCCCTACACAAAAAATAGGTGTAAGAAAACAAACTTTTTCTCTGGCTTCCCATCACTATTGGGATAAGCTTCAGAGTCCTTTGCTTGGTTGGTAAGGGCCTCAACAATACTGCCTCTACCCAAGTCTCCACCTCCCTTCCCATCACTTTCTCTCTCTCTGCACACTCATCACACCCACCCACACTAACTTGGGTTCAGAATTCCCAAGCTCCTTCCCTTCCATTCCCTTTGTATTTCAGAAGGCTTCCTCTCTCCTCTTTCTCTGGTCAATCTCTTTCCATCCGTATCAGGTTAAATGGCACTTCCCTGGGGAGAACACCATGGATTCTCCAGTCTAACTTAGGTCCCTTTGACGCAAGAAGGGCAGTGCCCATCAAACTCATCACACTCTTCTTAGAGGAATTATTGATTGATGGGTGTTAGACTAAAAGCTGCAGAAGCACAAGGCTCGTTTCCTTTGTTTCCAGTACCAAACAGTGTCTGCAGAAGAAACCGGCAGGATTCAGATCTCTAGGCACCAAGGACCTGATGGAGGAGCTGAGGCCATAAGATCCCCTCTCAGAGTGCCATCTCCCCAGATGAAAGCAAACCAGAGAAATCTTATTTTAAAAGAGCATTTATTATTATTTCTGTTCTGTTCTATATTACTTGCACACCATTATTCTCAACAGATTTGGAAATCACAGACTTACAGTTTCACCCAAAGTCCTTGCTGACTTTTGGTGTTGAAAAAATTGCCATCACCATCACCCCACAATTCATTAGTAATCCATCAGCCTTTTGTTTCTCTTAAAGAACAAAGGACCATGTTTCCTACAGTTTGGGAGAGATCCATTGCCCTTTTTTTTTTAAGTTTTAAGAATGACTTTCTAAGAGGCCTTTGAAGTATAACATAGCCACCCTTGCTAAACATAGTGTTCTCATGAATTTTCACCTGGGATCTGAGAGGAGTCAGGGATAGAGCTGAAAGGGATTTCAGTGGTCATCTTGGATGGGAAATGGGTCCAGAAGGTCACCAAGGCTCACATGGACACTCTGTGATGGAGCTGGGACCACAGCCATGTCCCTGGGTGCCCACTTCATGTTCTTCCTCCTTTATATCCATTCACCCTTTGCTTGGAAATGTTACCCAATTTCCTAGTTTTACCTTTGAGAAACTCCCTTTACCAACACTCTTGGTACTTCTCCTGAAGTTGTCCCATACAAGCTCAGAGGTGAATTACGAGACCATGTTTCAGGCAACCAGTACTTTGCATTCACCTCTCCACAGTGATTGGTTTAGAATTAGACATGTGACCCAGTTAGAGCCAATGAGATGTAAGCAAGTTGTCTGTGGGAATGCTGGTCAGAGGCTTTCTCTCCTTCTACCCCAGGCTACACTGGAGAGTGGGCAGAGATGCTGGGGCAGTTGCAGTCATCCTTTTACCAGAGATGAGAAATGGACAGGGCTTGGTCTGAAAACCCGATCCCAGACCTGAGGCAGTTGGGCCTACAGGCAGCACTGCCGCTATCCTTTTAGTTATAAATGTTAAGGAATTCCCTGTATTTCAGGTTCCGGCCACCTGCCCAAAAAGCATCCTGCTGAATGTAGTCTGCTGATTCCCTTATTTCCATGCCTGTCTCCAGAAGTGGGATTCAGTTGCAGGTCATGCAGCCACAGGCATGTGGAAGGTTCTCCACCAAAATGGCCTGAGCATCTGCAGCCTGCTGTGGGCTCACTACCCCACCTCACCCCTGACAACTTTCAGCTTCCTTGGCCACTTGTCTCTCAGCTGGAGTGTTCTTACCTTTAGGGAGTTGAGTGGTCTCGTGTGACAATTTGTACACCAGTCTGCCTCCTCTGCCTCATTACTGCAACAGCCTTCCGTCTCCCACCCCGCACTCATCTGCTGGGATCACTGGAACTTGGAACCTGTACCCTCCGTCTCACCCTAGCCCTCCAGCCCTGCCCTCATTCACAGGGGAGCAGGAGGCCTGCTGGCGCCCCCAGGCTCACTCCATCCCATGACGGCACCTCTGCGGTCTCACACCCCTGCCTCCACAGGTCAAAGGAGGACACAGACACTCATCTGTGTAGTCAGAGCCCCCTCCCTGAGGCTGTGCACTGAGGCTTTTATTCTCCCGCAACACCCACTGACAGCACTGCCCAAGTGGCCGGTCCCCATCTCCTGCTGGAGGCTCTTCAACCACTTAACACGGTTTTTCAATTTCCACTGCTCATGCCCATACGTCTCCATCCCAGCGAATGGATTGCCATGGGAACTTTCCTCTCCAAAATTCTGATGAATGGCATTTTTATCCTGGAATGATCCCTAAGTTAAAGTGAGATTCACCAATATTCATTTTGTGATAATGGCATAGAGCACCAGATCAAAAATTCATGGCAAGCATACTCTGCAACATTCTCCCCCTTGAATGCAGGCAGAGCGAATGTCTGACTCTATGTATACGCATGTACACACACCTGCCACAGCATATCTGCATGTATGCAGTGCACGTGTGCACGCACATGTCTCCCACACGCAGCCCGTGGCACACCCTCTCCTTCAGACTCCGTTCAGTAGTATTTCAGGAATTAACCATTCCAGGGACTGGCTGGGTGATAGGCTTTCTCAATCAAGGAGAAGGCAGATGTGAATTTGGAGGAAGAGAAGAGACAGTAGTGGGCATCTGGTGTCTCCCATCTATTGCTGGCTAGAAGGAAAATCATCAATTCCACTGCTCATCCAAAACATGGTGTAATGTTGGTGAGGGCCAAACAGCCTGGGATGCCTGCTCTCTCCCATGCAAGGAAGTAGAGAGGATGAACATAGGCTGGACTTAAGTATCAAGACTGTATCAGCAGGACCTCAAAGTCCACAGCCAATCCCACACAAGGGGAAGTGCTCAGCTCCAAGGAACTCTTCCAGGGTCTTAGGGGAGTGTCTTTAAGTTAAAAGCAATTGTTGAAATAAAGAAGACTTCTCACAAATCATGATAAAGATCCTTGCCTCTCCCTTCCACAGCTGGCAAGAGACAGCCCTCTCTGTCTCACAAACCCTAAAGCCCCTTCTCTGGCCATCAGTGAACCTTTCTTCTTTGTGTCATGCCCTGCATGACTGGCCCCACAAAGCCCAGGCCAGGAACATTCCCACTTATTTCCTCCTTTCCTAGACTTATGCCCCTAATCTCTTTTTATTCTGTCATTCCCATGACTTGGAATACCAATGCAATGTGAATAGGGAGTGGGGGGGACTGTGGATGGTCCCCCTTTCTGACCATCTTCCAGCCATAATAATTCATCATCACCTACCAGCAAGCAGCCACCATGCTGCATGGCAAAAAGCCACAGCAAATTGTAGAAGTGGCATGAACACCCTGGCTTCTGTTATTTTACTATATATATATATATTTTTTTTCTTTTCTTCCTCTTTTTGACAAGAAAGAGAACCCTAAATCCCCATACCCTGCCACGTTACGAATCTTCTGTCCCTAACTGTGCCTCTGGGTCACTCTCGGTCAGTCTTTCAAAGGAAATGCTACCTGGTCTTCCAAACTTTGGTTTATCACCTTGGTTGCTTTCTGCCAGGTTTGCTCTGTCATGACAGCAGTTTCTTATTTATTATGAGGAAGTAGGGTGGTGATAATTAGAGCTGGGATTTTTTGCTTATATACATATTTATGTATAAATACAAGACACATAACTGGCCTCTTCAGCCTCCTAAAATATTCTTCAACTAAGATGTTCATCAACCCCACTGGTGGCCCAGGGCTGTGTGGGTGGGTGTTGTGCCCCACATTTTCTGAACACTGTTGACACAGGGTAGAGCCGAGGGGAATGTTTGTGAATGGTGAGTTATTCCTAGCTCCCCGTCTCCCTAAAAGAGGGAGAAGCCACACTCCCTGCCTTGAAGCCACACTCATCCCCTTTTCTCTTCTCTGAGTCCCAGCGTGAATATTCTAATCCCTTCAAGGATAAAAGGGGAGGCAAGGCTTTGCTATTTCCAATTTCCAAAAGTGTTGAGGATGAAGTTGACACATTCTTAAGGAAGAAGAAGAAGAAGAAGTGGAGGGGTGTCTCTGCCAGAGTAGAGAGACTAGATGAGGCATTGTGAGATGAGGATACCACCATGGGAACAGAAGCACTTGTAGGGAGGGGCTCTGTGTCGCGGAAGGGAGCCGTGGGCAGAGTAGTTAACAGAATCTTAGCCATTTCGGACTCTGTGGGAGAAGGCGAGGGTGGGATGATTTGAGAGAATAGCACGAAACATGTATATTACCATATGTGAAACAGATCGCCAGTCCAGGTTCGATGCATGAGACAGGGTGCTCAGAGCTGGTGCACTGGGATGACCCAGAGGGATGGGATGGGGAGGGAGGTGAGAGGGGGGTTCAGGATGGGGAGCACATGTACACCCATGGCTGATTCATGTCAATGTATGGCAAAAACCACTATGATATTGTAAAGTAATTAGCCTCCAATTTAAATAAATTAAATAATAATAATAATTTTAAAAAATTACAGGGAGGAAAAAATGAAGAGTATGGTAGTAAGAGACATGAACTGCTGTACATAAAATAGATAAGCAACAAAGATTCACTGCATAGCACAGGGTATAGACAACATCATATAATAAGGTATAACCTATAATGGAATATAACCTGAAAAATTAAAACTGAATCACTTTGCTGTACACCTGAAACTAACACAATATAGTATATCAAGTATATTTCAATCAATAATAAAATACAGTGTCTCTTTCTCACTCCCCAGCTCAGGGATGTTGAAACATAGGTATAGGAAACCCACTTTCCAATGGGTTCCACCTCCTCCCCCTACTTTAGCAAAGCATCCCCAAGTGCACTGAAAGCGTTCTGCAGGTGCGGAGAGGGAGAAAATAAAGTTGAAAATCCTCAAAGTCAGACTCAGCGTGAATTTGAGAGATCTTGGAAATAGCCCCCAACTACAATATTCATAGTCTCACCTTTAAAATGGAGGGGGTTGGATTTGAATTGCCAGGTAAACTAGGACACTCAGCTAAATTTGAATTTCAGATAAGCAATGAATAATTCTTTAGTATAAGTATGTCCCAAATATTTCATGGGACATGCATGTACTAAGAGTTTACTCACTATTTATCTGAAATTCAATTTTAATCGGCCATCTTTTTGTTGGCTGGTTTTTCCTTTTCTGAATCGAGATCAGGCAAAATTTCCAAGAGTTCTTTGAGTTCTGCCATTCTCCCCATTCTGTCTTCACCCCAAAGAGAGGCAGGAGAGAGTCATCGTCACCGTGCCATGGCTGAGGGAGATAAACACACAAGAGGAGAAGTGTGCTTATATCCGTGCTGCCTTCTTTGAGGAAGGCAAACACAGAGGCAAAACAGGGATGGACTGGGAGTTCGGGATTCGCAGTTGCAAACTATTATATGTAGGATGGATAAGCAACAAGATCCTACTCTATATCACAGGAAACTAAATTCAATATCCTACAAGAAACCATAATGGAAAAGAATATGAAAAAGAAGGTATATATGTGTATATATATATCTGAATCAGTTCTCTGTACAATAGAAATTAACACAACATTTTAAATCAACTATACTTCAATAAAGTAAATAAATAAAACTAAGTGGGCCAGAATTTGTTAAAAACACGTAGGTTGTTGGCAGTAACTCTGATCCACTGGGTCTGGACACCCCAACCTGCAGAGTCTGGACCACCCAATGTCAGGGAGCAACTGGGAAATACTAATTCATAGGTAAAAGGATAAAATTCTGCGTAATCTGTCTTGGTAACCCAAGAAACTGACACTTACACCAGAGGGGGGAAAAATGGCTAATACTCTGTGTGACAAATTGTATTCATTTTTTTTAAACCACTAATTATTTTACCTGTATGCAATTCCTCTATTATTTTCACTGCTGGAAAATCACAGGGTGGTAAGTGCTGCTAGTACCTGTCACAGACAAGGCGTAAACAATGCAAGACAATAAAACCTCATGGAGCACGGCGTGCTCAATGGTGGCTTGTTGCGCTCACCAGTAAAACAAAACATCAAAGCAAAAAGCATTAACCAATGGTAGCCTGAAAAAAGGAACGTGGCAAGTGAGTCTGAAGACTGAATTCCTAATATTCCCAGACAACAGACTTTACGGATAAAAGACAGTTGGGGGGAAAGGTCCTGGAGAAGGCGGCTAACAAGGAGCTGTCAAGATGGGAACGAGCTGCTCACCAAATGGGTAGCACTGTCCTGCACATCTGGTTAGCACTTTACAGTTTACAAATTGTTCATCCATCTTCCTCCCAGCTGCATGAAATAAGACAAAACCCTCCAGGAACTGACTCATGGAGAAGTCTGATTTGACCAAGGGTACTAAGGTTTAAGGGAATGATGCTGAAGCTGAAACTCCAGTACTTTGGCCACCTCATGCGAAGAGTTGACTCATTGGAAAAGACTCTGATGCTGGGAGGAATTGGGGGCAGGAGGAGATGGGGACGACAGAGGATGAGATGGCTGGATGGCATCACTGACTCAATGGACATGAGTCTGAGTGAACTCCAGGAGTTGGTGATGGACAGAGAGGCCTGGCGTCCTGCGATTCATGGGGTCGCAAAGAGTCGGACACAACTGAGCGACTGAACTAGTTCAAACTGAATTAAGATTTAAGGCAGAGATGGTGAATATATATAAAGCAGAGACCAAAAAATCTTTAAAAATAGCTCATGGAGAACCCAGTCTAGTTGGAGGAATACCCGTATATCAAATCACCACACTGATGAATGTCAAATTGGAAAAGAAGTTAAAGATAGGACTTGAGTCCATGAAAGTAGTGTTGGGGGTAGAAGGAGAATCTGACTTAGCCACAGGGCATGAAGGATGGCTCCCTTTTGGGGGTGACATGGAGCTGACAGAGGTTAATAGGGTGGGATCCTGGACAAAGTCTGGTGGCTCATATAGCATTAAATAAGGAGGTGAAATGGCAAGGAAAAGATTAGGGCAAGACAGGGTGTGTCAGCAGGGGCTGGATCATTCTGGGCCCCAAAGGCCATGCTAAGAGTTTGAGAATTCTTGAAGTGGCGTTAAGCAAAAGAGTGAGAGCAGTTTCTTTTGTCAAGGCTTTTACTATGCTGTTATCTCCACTGTGTCACCATGATCCAGGCTCCAGAGCCTCACCTTCATTCATTGCAAGAGTTTAGGAGTTCTGTAGGTCTTCAAAGAGGGTTTGCTATCAACAGACGAGCCAGATACAACCTAGCAAAGCCCCAGTTGGAAGTGTGTCTCTCCCGTTGTTGGTCAACAGGCAATGCTGACCCAGTGGGATGGAAGCTTAGCGGATGCTGCTGCATCTACTGGGAAGAGATTTCTATAGCTCCTCTTCAGGGTGGGGCAGCTTTGTCCTGGCTTGGGTGGAGACCGGAGGGCTTCTTGGTCATCAGCCATGAGTGTGGATTGCGTAAGAAGAGGTTGAGTTCCTGCTGTTCCATATTCCTGGGCCCTGAAGGTCTGGTCCTTTTGTTTCAAGTCCCTTGTTATTCATCTCCACCCATATCCTCCACCTCAAGAATTATTTTCAGCTCAGGATATAGGAAATTTTTCTTTTATCTATAGGAATTCTTCCAAATCTATTGTCTACACACGTAACTCCTTTCCATCTCCCTGAGGCTGAACTTTGGATTCTCAACAACTAGAATTTTACCTTTGTATTCTGCTCTGAGTGCTATTTTTTTTCCCCTGAGCATTGAATATTAAATGCCTGACTGAATGGGTTAAAGTCAGGAGGAGAAGGAAATAGTGTTATTCTATCACCATGGTTTCCATTTGCGAAGATTACTCTGAATACATCACAGAAAATGGAGGAGTAAGGACAGGTTAGTTGATAGTTACTGCACAGTCAATAGAAGGAGGTGGTAACTTGAAGTTGGTTGATTGAACTGGACACGAAGAGTCCATATTCCATATAGATTAGGAGACAGGACATTGAGTCCTGGCAATAATTTGGATATGGATACCAGAGAAAGAGAATTCAGGAGAACCCAAATTCTCTTTTATAGCTGGTTGAGGGTAGGGGGAGAAGGCAACTGCACCCCACTCCAGGACTCTTTCCTGGAAAATCCCATGGACAGAGGAGTCTGGTAGGCTGCAGTCCATGGGGTCGCTAAGAATCGAACACGACTGAGCGACTTCACTTTCACTTTTCACGTTCATGCATTGGAGAAGGAAATGGCAACCCACTCCAGTGTTCTTGCCTGGAGAATCCCAGGGACGGGGGAGCCTGATGGGCTGCCGTCTATGGGGTGACACAGAGTCGGACAGGACTGAAGCGACTTAGCAGCAGCAGCAGAGGGTAGGGGTGACTTCTGCAGAAATGAGAAACTAGAGATGAGGGTCGAGTTTTCTTTTGAACACACTGAGTTTAGAGCGCATTTGGACTATTTAATTTAAGATGGGAATTAGCCAGAAATATGAATCTAGTGCTTGGCAGAGGGGTAATCATTGCAGATAAGCGTACGGAAGCTCAACAATAAAAGAGATTGCCAAAGGGAAAATAAGGAGTAAGAAATGTCTTGGACAACTCTGGCATCTCACAGTTGAACAGAAAACAATGAGCCTTCTAAGAGACTGAAAAGGAAATTGTAGACCAACAGACAGAGAACCAAGTGGATATGCCATCAAAGAATCCAAAGGAAGAGGTGGTTTCAATGCTGTGGCTGTGGTTCCCAGTGCCCAGCGCTGTTAAGGATGAAGGGAAGACAGACATAGAGAACAGACTTATGGACATGGGGTGGGGGGAGGAAGGAGAGGGTGGGATGTATGGAGAGAATAGCAGGGAAACATACATTACCATATGTAAAATATATAGCCAATGGGAATTTTCTGTATGACTCAGGGAACTCAAACCAGGGCCCTGGAACAACCTAGAGGGATGGGATGGGGAGGGACGTGGGAGGGAGGGGACATATGGGTACCTATGTTTGGCAGAAACCAACACAATTCTATAAAGTAATTATCCTTCAATTAAAAATCAATCAATTTAAAATAAAAAAGAAGAATTCAAAGCAGCCATTGAATTCAGGGACATGGAAGTCACTGATAAACAATGATATTGTTGGTAGAGTGATGTGGCCAGAAACCAATACAGCGAACTTCATTGTGAATGGGGGTTGAGGGGGGTGAGGAAAGGAGAACAAAACAGTGTCAATGACATAGACGGTCTGTACTTCTTTGCAAAACCAGAGGCCATTCTTTCCTCCAGTTTGTCTGTGGCTGAGACACTAGCAATAGGTTAGGAGCTGATGGGAGATGTGGAATCCAGAGAGGTTCATTTTATTTGCTTGCTTGCTTGTCTTAATTTAGGAATTTTGAGTATGTTCACCCCAATAAGAAGGTCCCAGTGCGGGGAAAGAGTAGTTGCAGAGATAAGAAAGGGAAGGGATAGTTAATACGTAGCATTGGTTCCTATAAATGTACTAATAGTTGGGATGGGGCCCAACGTCTTGGTGGTGAGGGGATAGAGAATCTACTTCAGACAGAAGGGAGAGCATTCTCCACCCCACAGTAGAGGTGGGAGGATGAAGGAGGGGGAGGATCTGTGCAGAGGTAGGTAACTAGGGACTTAGCCTCAGGATGCATTGCCCCAGTGTGATATTTTCTACCTTCTCAGGAGGAGGTGCCATCTGCTGAAGTGGGTAAATCAAACATTTGAAGGGAGCAGGCATGTTCCGAAATACATCTCTAAGAACGAGAAAGCAAGTTAATCTGAGAGATCTAGCAGAGGAGTCTAGCACTGGGAGACCTTCTAGGGTTGGCGATCACAGGTTTTAAATAGAAATAGAGAAGCTTCTGATCTAAGAACGGATTTTTTTTGCCACATCAGGCAGCTTGTGGGATCCTAGTTCCCTGACTAGGGATTGAACCTGGACCCTCAGCAGTGAAAGCATCAAGTCCTAACCACTGGACCACAGGGAAGTTTCAAGAATGGAATAGTTGAATTGGCCTCCATCTGTTCACCCAAAGAGCAGAGGCATATTCGTTCCTGATTCACATAAACTCTATTAGTTAAATAAAATGAGCATGTCGTAAATAGTCACACATAGCTAGCTCCATCTCCCCAATAATACAGGTGATCTTTTTGACCCTACATCATGAGAAACGCTGGACTGGAAGAAATAAACTGGAATCAAGATTGCCGGGAGAAATATCAATAACCTCAGATATGCAGATGACACCACCCTTATGGCAGAAAGTGAAGAGGAACTCAAAAGCCTCTTGATGAAAGTGAAAGCGGAGAGTGAAAAAGTTGGCTTAAAGCTCAACATTCAGAAAACGAAGATCATGGCATCCGGTCCCACCACTTCATGGGAAATAGATGGCAAAACAGTGGAAACAGTGTCAGACTTTATTTTTCTGGGCTCCAAAATCACTGCAGATGGTAATTGCAGCCATGAAATTAAAAGACGCTTACTCCTTGGAAGGAAAGTTATGACCAACCTAGATAGCATATTGAAAAGCAGAGACATTACTTTGCCAACAAAGGTCCATCTAGTCAAGGCTATGGTTTTTCCTGTGGTCATGTATGGATGTGAGAGTTGGACTGTGAAGAAGGCTGAGTGCCGAAGAATTGATGCTTTTGAACTGTGGTGTTGGAGAAGACTCTTGAGAGTCCCTTGGACTGCAAGGAGATCCAACTGGTCCATTCTGAAGGAGATTAACCCTGGGATTTCTTTGGAAGGAATGATGCTAAAGCTGAAACTCCAGTACTTTGGCTGCCTCATGCGAAGAGTTGACTCATTGGAAAAGACTCTGATGCTGGGAGGGATTTGGGGCAGGAGGAGAAGGGGACGACAGAGAATGAGATGGCTGGATGGCATTGCTGACTCAATGGATATGAGTCTGAGTGAACTTCAGAAGTTGGTGATGGACAGGGAGGCCTGGCGTGCTGCGATTCATGGGGTCGCAAAGAGTCGGACACGACTGAGCGACTGATCTGATCTGATCCCTGTCATTTGTCCCATCATTTTTCTCCTTTCTCTCTACAGTTTTGGGCAGAGAGCATGTCAATGACATTCAAAGAAAAAGATGGGATACAGCTTGTGGAAGCATTGTGAAAAGTTAGCAGTGTGCAAGCCAACTGAGTATGGATATTATTACTGTGTCAGTAGTGACAAGCCTAATGTGGATGATATTAAAATGTGCTTTTCGAGTGTTCTGATATTTTTTCAAAGTGCATCCATACACAGCATCTTTTCTGCTTGCAAAATCACTAATGAGTTGGAAATTATTATTTTCAGTCCAGGAAGCAGGTTGGTTATTTGAAGGCCAGAAGCAAGGGAATATCACCTTGAAGGTGAAATCTAGGCCTTGGGACCCCAAGGAGGGAGCTTGTTCCATTAACACCCAAGGATGCCCAACCTTGAGAATATCTAATATAGATTAATCCATCTCAGAGTTGATACTGGAAGATGAATCCCCAGACTAGTTTTTTTGATTGCAGAGTTTAGTTTTCAGACTTTCAGGCACACACCTGGCCACACCTGTTTACCATCTGCAAGGTACAGAGGTTTGACCACAGACCACAAAGAACCACTTTCCACAGCTTCCCTACCTCCTACAGTGAGAAAACTTGCTGTGGATCGTATTTGTCTAAAGTTCTTTTCTTCATCTAATCCTTTTGGGACAACTGTGATGGAACAAAAACCCTGCCTGGGGGAAAGGACATTTTCCTGCAAGTGCAGAGCCCAGAACCACATGGGCAATGCCTGGCCATATTCTATACATCTAAAACTAATCTCAGAGAGCCTGAGGCTGGTCAAAGGAACCCAGTAAATGCATTCTTTTTCCATGAGCTTTGAAAGAAACACATCGTCCATACAAACTTCCCCATGCACCTCCCTTGAGCATTCATGTTTTGCCAACATTAGCAAAGAAAGGAATATCCAATAACTTTGAAGACAGAAAAATGTGTCTTGCAGTTCCACAGATAAAAAATAGTAAAACCACTATCAGACAAACCGGAACAAAATGCC
This sequence comes from Bos indicus, assembly GCF_029378745.1. NCBI lineage: Eukaryota > Metazoa > Chordata > Mammalia > Artiodactyla > Bovidae > Bos > Bos indicus. The sequence continues at coordinate 42,790,324 of NC_091777.1, forward strand.
AAGGACTTGACAGGTCTATTTTTCAGAGATGAGTTAGGAGGAGGGTGTGCACTTGGAAATTGGGACACTGGTGTTCAATGGGAAACTCGGGTCTTGTTCGCCTCCACAGAGCTCTTATTTCTTTTGTCGGTGTGAATCCAGGAATCCGTATCATGGTTTGGAAGATGTTCTTGGGTTTCAGGGGGAAATTAGTTGCGTGCATTCGAAGCTAGGATATGGCTGAGTCTATTCCATTTCTTAAATGTCTAAGAAATATCAAGAGGATCTATGAAGCTTAAGGACCCATGTTAATGCAACACTGGAGAACTTGATTAGAGCCCAGCACTCAGGAAAATCATTTTCAGCTTCACACATGCTACATTTCACATGTAATATGTTGTCTTTGATGTTATTTGCCATTTATTAAATGTATCTGCTAATATGAAGTGTTCCATTTCCTGACTATAGAGTGTTAAAAAGTTCAATCTCAGTTTACACTCACTCTGTGGAAACCTGATTTCCTGAGCCCTTCCTTGAGCCAAGGCTGAGGGTCAAAGGAGCCTTAAAATTCTATTTATTGCGTGCCTACACTATGAAATATGTCTGGGAGATCATAACTAAACCAGATTCCATCTCTGCCCTCCAGAGGCTTACAGTTTGGTGTGGAGAAAGACATACAGAACTAATTAATACACGATACCAAATGCAGTAATATTGCTGTATCAAATGCAAGAGAAAAGACAAGATTCATCCTGATGGGGAGGGAAGGTGGAAGAGACTTGTGGGGGTAGGCAGCATGCAAGCTGGGCATATGCAATAGTGATTCTGGCTTAAACAGAAGAAAAAAAAATGAGAAACAATCCTCAACTTTTTTTTTAAAAAGCAACAGATTGTCAAAGTGAGGTTCTTATGGGTTAATGTCTCTTGAGATGCCAACTTGATATACACCCGAAGAAACTGCTGAGTCGGAGACCAACCCCCACCCTGCACGAAGGACATGCGATGGGCATAATGGAAAATGTGTATCTCAGTTCCTGATTTCATCATCGGGAGAGTAATACGAGAGAGTCTTGAGAGAAGAGAAAGAAAAGATTTATAGACTTTCTTCTCCAGTGGTTGTTATTCTAGAGTAAGTCCCCCCGACTCCCCTTCACCTGAGAGGACCCAGACGGCCTGGGGCTTCCTGTCATGATCGTCCAGGGGCAGAGAAAAAATACCCCTGGCTGAGTAAAGTTTAAAGAGATGATAGCTCACAGAAAATAAGCTGCCTTTTGATTATGTCACAGAGCACGCTTGTTTATTATACCAGTTACATAGGATAATATAAAAAACTTGTATTGACATTTACAATGTGGTATAACATTCCAGGTGATGGCTAACTTAACAGTTTTCCTAAGGTGTTCATTATTCATCTATTTACGTTTTTCCTATTTGCAAACAAGGTCTCAGGAAACATGGTTGGTTATATCTCCTTGTGCTAATTTCTAAAGCCTCCCTATGACAGATTCTGAAAGTTCAGTTACAGGAGTAAAATTTTCTCTTTGCCCTCCAAATTGGTTGACTATCTTTAAACTATTTAAATACTCTTTATTGTTTTCATTCTATTAGATTGCTTGAATTTTCTTATTGATTTATAAGCATTCTCATGCATTTTGGAGAATTATCTTCATCATATTTGATGCAAATATTTTCTCCCAGTGTCACATTTCACTTGAGACATTTTCTAAGTCTATACATTTTTAAACTTGTGTTAATTTCAAATTTACCCATCTTTTTCTATATTTTTATAGTTATTGAACTAAATTCTAGCATTCTTTTTTACATGCTAACAATTTTATTCATGTGTGTGCATATGTGTCTGGGATTTTAATATATCTTACATTCATTTTGTGAGTTTTATACGTTAGCTATTTAACATGTAGAACCAGGACTCCCAATTTCTTCACCACCTCTTTCTATCTCCACTGATTTCAAACATTAGTGCATCTTATAACTCTAAGATATACAAAGATCTGTTTCTAGATGTTTTAGTCTCTTCCATCTATTTGTATATTCTTAAGGAAAATCTGACTTCTTTAATGATTAGAGCTTCATAAATTTGACATCAGATGGTTAAAGTTCATTCTTTTGATCATCTTTTTCAAAATCGCATGGCTGTCCACAACCATTTATCTTCTATTTGAATTTTAGAATCTGCTTGCCGATTTCCATAATAATCTCATTGCAAATTTGATTACATTAAATTTTTAGATAATTTGGGGGAGAAGGAACATCTTTAAAATAGATCTTCCCAGCCATTAACATTAAGTCATCCTTCCCTTATATTCAAATCTAAATTTATTAAATGTTAGATTTTCCAAGAAATTTTGTCATTATTCTTAGACTTATATACTCCCAGCTGTTGTATTTTATAGATTGTTTTTGTTATTTTAAACAAAGTGCATTGTACTTGGTTATTGCTAGTGTAGAGAAAAGCTTTTGAATATTAATCTTGTATCTGACCAATCTGTTGAAATCTTATATCAATATTAATGTATTGTTAATTGATTACTTAATTGTTAATAGACCCTCTTGAATTATTTAAAGTAGTTAATCATATCATTTTCAAGTAAAGGCACTTTTGTTTTTTCCAACTTTATTTCCTCCCTTTTCTCTCTTGCTAATTGGCTAAAACACATAGTTAAAAAAATAGTAAACATTTTTATATTTCCTAACTTTAAAGGTAGTGCTTATGTTTAACCAATACTTTGTATGTCTGCTGTAATTTTTTGATATTTACTTCTATCCCTAGCTTATTATTTCATCATGATATGATGATAGATTTTTTTATGCTTTTGATGGCTATTATGAGAAATAAATGGTTTTACTGTGTTAATGTATGAAATTACAGTAATAGATTTTATTATATAGAAACTCCCAAATTTACATCTCCAGTCCTGAATTTTTCCTTGACCTCTTAACTTGTTATAATTAACTGCTTCTTGAGAGCTCCACTGGAATGAACAATAGACTTTGCAAGCTTAAATACAAAACCAAACTTTTGATTTTAGCAAATGGCCCTTCCATCCATGTTCCATCCACCAGGTCCTCAGGAAAAAACACTGAAGTCATCCTCTGCTTCTTGCTTTCTCTAATATATCATATTCAATCCACTAGAGAATCTTAAAATTCACTTTCAAAACATGTCTGGAATTTCAGCCATCTCCACTTTTATCCCTCTAGCCCAAACCACCAACACTTCTCACCTGGATAATTTCACTTGTTTTCAGCTGATTTCCCACATTTCCATGTTTGTTCCCTTCAATCTGTTCTCAAACCAACCACCCCCAGGATCCTCATGGTGTCTACTGCTCAAAATGTTCATTCCCCGGATGCTTCGATTAAAATCCAAAATCATTCCTTGGCTTGCAAAACACAGTCTGATCCATGACACTTTTCAGTGTCTTCTACCCGCTTCTTCTTGGTCATTGGGTTTCAACATAAGTCACCTTGCTATCCTTTCACCCCACCCCCTAAGCTCCATGTTACCACACTCCCAACTCAGGGACTTTGCAGTTGCTGTTCCTCTGCATGGAAAGTTATTTCCACAGATACTCATATGGTTCCCTCCCTCATTTTATTCAGGTCTCTCCTGAAATATCACTCTGCGAGAAGAGCCTTCTTTGACTACCCAGTCTCAATTGGCCCATATTCATCATTTTCTATTTCTTTATCCTGCTTTGATTTTCATCACCACCTGACATTACATTATATATTTTAATCTTCTTCATTGCTTATGTCTCCAATTATAATGAGAATTCCATAAGGAAATTTTCTGTCTATTTTACTCACTGATATATTCCCACTGACTAGAGAAAATTAAAATGTATCCAGACCTTGCCACATGTCCCCTCTAGAGGTGGGAAAACCACCCCCATTTAAGAACCACTGTGTTAAAGGCTTACACTAGAATAAAGCTCTCAAATCAGTAATCTAAGCTTCCACCTGAAAAAATGAGTGACAGTAATGAAACACGCACACAGAAAAATACGATATAAAAAGTCAACAAAACCAGAAGCTGATTATTTGGGAAAAAAGATAAAATACAATTGATAAACCTCTAGTTAGACTAACCAAGGGAAAAAGAGAAGATATAAATGACCACCATTAGGAGAAAAAGAGGGAATACAACTAGAGACCCATAAATAAAGATAAATATCTATGTTATAATATTATTATTAGACAAAACAGACTTCAGGACAAGGAATGTGTTTCCCAAAGATACAGAAGAATAAGACAAGCAAATACAAATCCTAGATATGTATGTATGCAGTAACAGGCTTTCAAAATGCACAAAACGACATTGTGTGAATCTCTTTGCTGTCCATCTGAAACTATCATAACATTGTTCGTCTGCTATACTCCGATATAAAATACAAAGTTTAAAAGACAAAATTAAAGTTGGAGATTGTAACGTTCCTATTCAATACTTGATAGAACAAGTAGACAGAAAATCAAGACATAGAGGATATGAACATCTACCAACTTAATTTCATTGACATTTATAGACACTCTACCCAAATTAAGAGAATGTTTGTATCTTCAAATATTCAGAGAATAATCACCAAAATAGACAACATGTTGGACAATAAAAGAATTGCTAATAAATTTAAAAGGACTGAAATCAGAATTAAGTTAGCAATAAAAAAACAGATATTTGGAAAATCAAGTACTTGGAAAATTGGACAAGACTCCTATGCAACCTATATACAAAGCAGAAGTCCACAGGAAAAATTAGAAAATATATTTAACCTGAATGAAAATAAAATTATAATAGATTAAAACCATGTGGAATATAGTCCTTAAAAGGAAATCTATAGTTTTAAATACTTGTATTTGAAAATACTTGTATTTGAAAAAAATCTAAGCTTTCACTTTAAAAATTTAGAAAAAGAAAAGCAAATTAAAATAAAAGAAAGAAGAAAATGGGAATTTTAAAAGATAAGAGCTATCAGAATTCGAGTAAACAAAAAAATAAGGCATAAAATAATAAAACGAAAAGTTTTCTTTTAAAAAAAATCAGTAAATTTGATGAAACTCTAGCTTTGATGATCAAGAAAAAAGATGAGAAGCAAGGATTAACAAGAATATGAATGAAAATGGAGGTACCACATTGTACCCTACAGGCTTAAAAGGATAATATGGGGATATTACCCACAACTTTATGAAAGATAAATTACTAAAACTGACTAAGGTAGAAATGGAAAATCTGAGTAGCTCTATGCCCCTATGAAAGATATTGAAATCATCAATTAAAAACCTTACCAGAAAGAAAACTCCAGGCCCAGAAGGCTTCTCTGGTCAATTCCATAAAACATTTTATAAATTCTATCAAACGGTGGCGGAGGAGGCCGGAGAGCACTTGGCGGCAGCGGCGGCGGCGGTGGCTGGACCGGCGGCAGCAGCAGCTACACACTCCCTGTGCGGCAGCGCTGCCACACAAGCCCCTCGGGCCGCCCACCGCCCCGGAGCTGCCTGACCCTGCGGGCGCCTCCTTCAGCCTCCAGCCCCGGCAGCGCCCCCAGCCGTCCTCCGACTGGCCCTCGACCTTCTGCGCCAGCCGCAGCCTCAGCTCCAGCCTTAGGCACAGCTCCTGGCACAACCCTAGCCCCCACTGCAGCTCCTCCAGACACAGTCTCTACGCCGACATCCTGGAAGCTGGGGTGCTCTTGTCCAAAATCAACTCGCTTGCCCACTTGCGCCCCGCGCCCCGCAACGACCTGCACTCCACCAAGCTGGCTCCGGGCAAGAAGAAGGAGCCCCTGGAGTCGCAGTACCAGGTGGGCCCGCTCCTGGGCAGCGGCGGCTTCGGCTCGGTGTACTCAGGCATCCGTGTCACTGACAACTTGCCGGTGGCCATCAAACACGTGGAGAAGGACTGGATTTCCCACTGGGGAGAGCTGCCTGATGGCACCCAAGTGCCCATGAAAGTGGTTCTGCTGAAGAAGGTGAGCTTGGGCTTCTCTGGCGCCCATTAGGCTCCTAGATTGGTTTGAGAGGCCCGACAGCTTCGTCTTGATCCTGGAGAGGCCGGAACCGTTGCAAGACCTCTTTGACTTTATCACGGAAAAGGGGGGCGGGCCGGGGGGGCTGCAGGAGGAGCTGGCCTGCAGCTTCTTCTGGCAGGTGCTGGAGGCGGTGGGGCCCAGCCACGACTGCAGGGTGCTTCACCGCGACATCAAGGGCGAGAACGTCCTTACCAACCTCAAACGCGGCGAGCTCAAGCTCATCGACTTCGGGTCGGGGGCGCTGCTCAAGGACACCCTCTACACGGACTTCGATGGGACCCGGCTGTATCCTCCATAGTGGATCTACCATGGCAGACAGCCATCTGGTCTCTGGGGATCCTGCTGTATGACGTGGTCTGTGGAGATATTCCCTTTGAGCAAGATGAGGAGAGCCTTAGGGGCCAAGTTTTCTTCAGGCAGCGGGTCTCTTCAGAGTGTCAACATCTCATTAGATGGTGCTTGGCCTTGAAGCCATCAGATCGGCTATCCTTCGAAGAAATCCAGAACCAGCCGTGGATACAAGAAGTCCTCCTGCCCCAGGAAACTGCTGACATCAGCTTCAAAGCCTGTCGCAGGGGCCCAGCGAATAGCTTCTCCGACAGGTTCGTCCCTCCCTGTCAAATGCTCAAGGGAGGGAAGTGTCTCCAGCTTCCCAAGTACCAGTGGCACTTATTCTCAAGCAGTACATTGCTTGATACAGAAACATTTACAACTCATTCCAGACCCTAGGCTCCTGGAGGCTGCTTCCCAAAAGGGAGGAAGAGATTCCACTCCACTCCACTCCAGGCGTCCTAGGCCTCCACTCCTCCCCTAGAAGCTTGCCTTCTCACCTATGTCCAGCATTGGTGGACGCTGCAAAATCCCAGGGGTGGGCGGCGGTGGAGAAGTGGGAGTAGGTAAGGATCCTACGATGCAGCTGTTCGCTTCATCAGGAGTTCTGCTGAATGCCGGGCAGGGGGGATGCGTGTTGGGGTGGGTTAGGACTAGCACCATTTTAAGTCCCTGTCACCTCTTCTGACTTTCTGAGGCCTTCTGTGGGGACTCTGGCTGTGCTGGGAGAAATACTTGAACTTGCCTCTTTTACCTGCTACTTCTCCAAAAATCTGCCTGGGTTTGGTTCCCTCTATTTATCCCTCCCTGCTCCCCCCCCCCCCCCCATCTTTCATATGAGAGATGCCATGGAAGAGGCTACAAGGCCAAACACTGAGCCACCTGCCCCTTTTCCAGCTTTAGTAAAACTCCCAAGTGAATTGGTCTTCCTTTTTGGTTTTTACTTAGCTGTTTCTAAGTTAAGACCTCACTGCTACTGCTGCTAAGTCACTTCAGTCATGTCTGACTCTGTGCGATCCCATAGACGGCAGCTCACCAGGCTCCCCCGTCCCTGGGATTCTCCAGGCAAGAACACTGGAGCGGGTTGCCATTTCCTTCTCCAATGCATGAAAGTGGAAAGTGAAAGTGAAGTCGCTCAGTCGTGTCCGACTCTTAGCGACCCCATGGACTGCAGCCTACCAGGCTCCTCCATCCATGGGATTTTCCAGGCAAGAGTACTGGAGTGGGGTGCCATTGCCTCACACACACACACAAATGCACAAACAAAGCAAATCAACAGAAAAACTGTACATGTGTGTACAGTTGGCACGGCAGTGTGCAAAAGGATTGTAGTTGATCTAATTCTTTTTTAATGTTGCCTTTTAAGTTATTTTACCTGGTTTGTTTTTTTTCCCCCTTGGAAAGATGATGCACTTTCTAACCTGGAGCTCAATGTTATATATTTATTTATTTGTTTGGTTCCCTTCCTGCTCCAAGCTTCCATGGCTGCCGCCATAGTTTTCTTTTCTCGCCTTTCCTCCTCTGACTTGGGGATCTTTTGGGGAGGGCTGCGATGCTTGTTCTGTTGGTTTGTAGAGGGACGGGGACTCAGGTGGGACAGCTGCGGCAGCTCCCTGACTGCTGCAGGGGGCCCCCTCGCTGGCTTACCCAAGTGGGCGTGGGGTCCATGGGTAATGGGGGAGGGGCGTTGCTGACTTGTGTATACAGACTAGATATATGAAAAGCAGTTCTGGATGGTATGCCTCCCAGAGCCTCTCTGGGGCTGTGTTCTGAGCAGCATGTAGCCTGCTGGTTTTATCTGAATAAAATATGGTACAAGGGAATAAAAGAGATCTTATTTTTTTATATACTTGGCATTTTTTGAATAAAATGCTTTTTGTCTTAAAAAAAAAAAAAAAAAACTTCCCAGAAAGAAAACTCTAAGCCCAGAAGGCTTCTCTGGTAAATTCTATAAAACATTTAGGAAGGAATAATACCAATACCATACAAACTGTTACCAAAATTTGAAGAGGAGGAAATACTAAGCAATTCATTTTGCAAGGTCATCATTGCCCTTATACCAAATCCAAACAAAAATATTCCAATGGAAAAAAATAAAAAACTAGACACCAATATCCCTTGAGAACAAAAGTTTTAAAATTCTTAGCAAAATATTAGCAAATTTAATTCAGTCATAAGTCAAAATTATAATACACGATGACCAGTCAGGATTTACACTGCTGGGAAGAGAATTTGCAGAGACCCTACTCTCCCCAGTCTCTGGAACCTATACCTGTGCATGCCAGGCTGCTCTCTGGCCCTCCCCCCTAGGGTACCCCTAGATCCCACTCCCAGACTTTCACTCTGTCACCACTCATCAGTGAAATTTGATCAAGGGCTTCCCTGGTGGCTCAATGGTAGAGAATCTACCTGCCAATGCAGGAGACGTGGGTTTGATCCCTGGGTCAGAAGGGATCTCCTGGAGAAGAAAATGACAATCCACTCCAGAGTTCTTCCTTGGGAAATACCATGGACAGGGGAGCCTGGCAGGCTACAGTCCTTGGAGTTACAAAAGGTTCGGACGAGACTTCTCGACTAAAAAAAAAAAAAAAACAAAATTTGATCAATGCTTTCTAATCTGTGGACAAATGGTACTTAAAAGTTCAAGAACAATCTTGTTCAAAAAGCACCAGCCTTCTTTTTCTTCATCCCAACCATATGCCTGATCCAGCTCTACCAAAGCAGCTCTTAAATCTTTTTTTTTTTCCTTTAAAATCCCGAGTGATTTTCTTTTCTTTTTTTTTTATTGGAGTATAATTGCTTTACAATGTTGTGTTGCTGCTGCTGTTAGGTCGCTTCAGTTGTGTCCAACTCTTTGCGACCCCATGGACTGCAGCCTACCACGCTCCTCCGTCCCTGGGATTCTCCAGGCAAGAACACTGGAGTGGGGTGCCATCGCCTTCTCCTCAATGTTGTGTTAGCTTCTGCAATACAGCAAAGTGAATCAGCACCAAACTGAGAGGTTTCCAGGGCTGGGAGGAGAAAGAGAGGGATGACAGTCCTGGCTTAATGGTTAGAGTTTCTGTTGGGTGATGAGTAAGCTTTGCAAATAGTAGCGATGGTTGCACAGTACTGTGAATGCAATTCATGCCATAGAATTGTATATCTAAATATGACTGAAATGCCAAACATTATGTCAAATAAAATCTTTTTAAAAAGCAACAGCTTTCATCCCTTGGTGTATTCGACCAAGGTCTCCTCACTTCCTGTCCTGCACCAACACACTTTACCCCACTCTCCTTTTTTCAGCTTCACTGACATACAATTGACAAGCCACATGGCCAGATTTTTAAAGTGTGAAAAAATAAATAAATAAAGTGTGCACCCTGATGACTTAATCTACATATGCATTGTGAAAGGCTTCTCCTCCATCAAGGTAATTATAGGTCCATCACCTCACATATTTACCTTTTCTTGTGTGAGAACGTTCAAGTTCTACTCTTAGCGAGTTTCAGTTATATAATAGTGTTACCAGTTTTAGTCACCATGTTACCTGTGAGAGCCTCAGACCTTGTTTATCCTACAACTGAAACTGTGCTCCCTCTGTGCCAGCCTCTCCCCATTTCCCACCTCCCCACTCCTTGGCAACCACCTTTCTACTCTGTTTCGAATCAGTTTGAGGGGTTTTGTTGTTGCTGTTTACTTTTTTCGATTCCACAGGTCAACTTGAAAAAATAGCCACAACCTACAAGTTGAGAGTTACGTTTTATTTGGTGTGAATTTTTAGGACTTCAAGGCTAGGAGATAGCATCTCAAGTAATCCTGAGAGAACTGCTCCTAGGAGGCAGGGAAGGAGCCAGGTTATATAAAAGTTTTGCAACAAAGGACAGAGAGTCTGAAAATCAAAAGATGATTGTTAAAGAAAATCAGATATCCCAAGCTAAGGAATTTAGCACTCTCCGTGTATGGGAAGAGGAAAAGTCCACTCACTGCAATTATTCCTTTCATATGCATTTTAGCTATCCTGGGCAGTGTCCTGAGTTTTGTGTGTGTGTTTCACATCCTGAGCTGCCTCTGGGCTCACTGTAGGAGTGGCTACAGTCCTGAAGGCTGTTAGTTCCTGGATACTCTCCTACTTCCAGAGTGCCCTTAGGGCTTAGAAACCCACAAGGGAAGGCTGAAATCACTGCTGACTGTGACATCCTTGTTTACTGATATGGCAGGGAATACTCCAATTCTCACATGTATAAGTACACAGGCTTTATCTTTAATTGTCTGGCTTATTGCACTTAAATAATTTCCTCCAGTTTCATTCCCATTGCTGAAAATGATAAAATTTCCCTTTCAAGGCTGAATAATATTCCATTATACTTATATAATAATATATGCAATAATACAAAAACTATATAAAATAATATATAAAATATACATTATATATACTTATATATATTATATATGTATTATATATGTATAATATATATAAATGTATATATTATTTATATATACATTTTATATATTGTTTTATATAGTCTTTGTATTATTGCATATATTATTATATAAGTATAGTGGAATATTATTCAGCCTTGAAAGGGAAATTTTATCATTTTCAGCAATGGGAATGAAACTGGAGGAAATTATTAAGGCTGTATATTGTCACCCTGTTTATTTAACTTATATGCAGAGTACATCATGAGAAACGCTGGACTGGAAGAAACAAAAGCTGGAATCAAGATTGCCGGGAAAAATATCAATAACCTCAGATATGCAGATGACACCACCCTGATGGCAGAAAGTGAAGAGGAACTCAAAAGCCTCTTGATGAAAGTGAAAGCGGAGAGTGAAAAAGTTGGCTTAAAGCTCAACATTCAGAAAACGAAGATCATGGCATCTGGTCCCACCACTTCATGGGAAATAGATGGGGAAACAGTGGAAACAGTGTCAGACTTTATTTTTCTGGGCTCCAAAATCACTGCAGATGGTGACTGCAGCCATGAAATTAAAAGACGCTTACTCCTTGGAAGGAAAGTTATGACCAACCTAGATAGCATGTTCAAAAGCAGAGACATTACTTTGCCAACAAAGGTTCGTCTAGTCAAGGCTATGGTTTTTCCAGTGGTCATGTATGGATGTGAGAGTTGGACTGTGAAGAAGGCTGAGTGCCAAAGAATTGATGCTTTTGAACTGTGGTGTTGGAGAAGACTCTTGAGAGTCCCTTGGACTGCAAGGAGATCCAACTAGTCCATTCTGAAGGAGATCAACCCTGGGATTTCTTTGGAAGGAATGATGCTAAAGCTGACACTCCAGTACTTTGGCCGCCTCATGCGAAGAGTTGACTCATTGGAAAAGACTCTGATGCTGGGAGGGATTGGGGGCAGGAGGAGAAGGGGACGACAGAGAATGAGATGGCTGGATGGCATCACTGACTCGATGGACGTGAGTCTGAGTGAACTCCGGGAGTTGGTGATGGACAGGGAGGCCTGGCATGCTGTGATTCATGGGGTCGCAAAGAGTCGGACACGACTGAGCCAATGATCTGATCTGATCTGATATAAAATGTATATATACACATTGTTTTCTAGAGTCATTCATCTATGGACAAAACATAGGTTCTTGCCTTACCTTGCTAATAGTGCTAATGCTAAGTCGCTTCAGTTGTGTCCGACTCTTTGAGACCTTAGGGACTGTAGCATTCCAGGATCCTCTGTCCATGGGATTCTCCAGGGAAGAAAACTGGAGTGGGTTCGCCATGCCCTCCTCCAAGAGATATTCCCCATCCAGGGATGGAACCCATATCTCTTAAGTCTCCTGCATTGGCAGAGAGATTCTTTACTACGAGAGCCACCTGCCTTAACCTCAGTTCAGTTCAGTTCAGTTCAGCCGCCCAGTCCTGTCTGACTCTTTGCGGCCCCATGAATCGCAGCACCCCAGGCCTCCCTGTCTATCACCAACTTCCAAAGTTCATTCAAACTCATGTCCATCGAGTCAGTGATGCCATCCAGCCATCTCATCCTCTGTCATCCCCTTCTCCTCCTGCCCCGAATCCATCCCAGCATCAGAGTCTTTTCCAATGAGTCAACTCTTCGCATGAGGTGGCCAAAGTACTGGAGTTTCAGCTTTAGCATCAGTCCTTCCAAAGAACACCCAGGACTGGTCTCCTTTAGGATGGACTGATTGGATCTCCTTGCAGTCCAAGGGACTCTCAAGAGTCTTCTCCAACACCACAGTTCAAAAGCATCAATTCTTCGGCGCTCAGCTTTTTTCACAGTCCAACTCGCACATCCATACATGACCACTGGAAAAACCATAGCCTTGACTAGACGGACCTCTGTTGGCAAATTAATATCTCTGCTTTTCAATATGCTATCTAGGTTGGTCATAACTTTCTTTCCAAGGAGTAAGTGTCTTTTAATTTCATGGCCACAATCACCATCTGCAGTGATTTTGGAGCCCCCCAAAAGAAAATCTGACACTGTTTCCACTGTTTCCCCATCTATTTGCCATGAAGTGATGGGACCAGATGCCATGATCTTTGTTTTCTGAATGTTGAGCTTTAAGCTAACTTTTTCACTCTCTGCTTTCATTTTCATCAAGAGGCTTTTGAGTTCCTCTTCACTTTCTGCCATAAGGCTGGTGTCATCTGCATATCTGAGGTTATTGATATTTCTCCTGGCAATCTTGATTCCAGCTTGTGCTTCTTCCAGCCCAACATTTCTCATGATGTACTCTGCATATAAGTTAAATAAGCAGGGTGACAATATACATCCTTGACGTACTCCTTTTCCTATTTGGAACCAGTCTGTTGTTCCATGTCCAGTTCTAATTGTTGCGTCCTGACCTGCATGCAGGTTTCTCAAGAGGCAGGTCAGGTGGTCTGGTATGCCCATCTCTTGAAGAATTTTCCACAGTTTGTTGTGATCCACACAGTCAAAACCTTTGGCATAGTCAATAAAGCAAAAATAGATGTTTTTCTGGAACTCTCTTGCTTTTTCCATGATCCAGCGGATATTGGCAATTTGATCTCTGGTTCCTCTGCCTTTTCTAAAACCAGCTTGAACATCTGAAAATTCATGGTTCAAGGATTGCTCAAGCCTGGCTTGGAGAATTTGAGCATTACTTTACTAGCGCGTGAAATGAGTGCAATTGTGTGGTAGTTTGAGCATTCTTTGGCATTGCCTTTCTTTGGGATTGGAATGAAAACTGACTTTTTCCAGGCCTGTGATCACTGCTGAGTTTTCCAAATTTGCTGGCATATTGAATGCAGCACTTTCACAGCATCATCTTTCAGGATTTGAAAGAGCTCAACTGGAATTCCATCACCTCCACTAGCTTTGTTCGTAGTGATGCTTTCTAAGGCCCACTTGACTTCACATTCCAGGATGTCTGGCTCTAGGTGAGTGTGAGTGATCACACCATCATGATTATCTGGGTTGTGAAGATCTTTTTTGTACAGTTCTTCTGTGTACTCTTCCACCTCTTCTTAATATCTTCTGCTTCTGTTAGGTCCATACCATTTCCTTTATTAGGTCCTTTATTGAGCCCATCTTTCCATGAAATATTCCCTTGGTATCTCTAATTTTCTTGAAGAGATCTCTAGTCTTTCCCACTCTGTTGTTTTCCTCTATTTCTTTGCATTGATCACTGAGGAAGGCTTTCTTATCTCTCCTTGCTATTCTTTGGAACTTTGCATTCAGATGCTTATATCTTTCCTTTTCTCCTTTGCTTTTCACTTCTCTTCTTTTCACAGCTATTTGTAAGGCCTCCTCAGACAGCCATTTTGCTTTTTTGCATTTCTTTTCTATGGGTATGGTCTTGATCCCTGTATCCTGTACAATGTCACAAACCTCTGTCCATAGTTCTTCAGGCACTCTATCAGATCTAGTCCTTTAAATCTATTTCTCACTTGTACTGTATAATCATAAGGGATTTGATTTAGGTCATACTTGAATGGTCTAGTGGTTTTCCCTGCTTTCTTCAATTTAAGTCTGAATTTGGCAATAAGGAGTTCATGATCTGAGCCACAGTCAGCTCCTGGTCTTGTTTTTGCTGACTGTATAGAGCTTCTCCATCTTTGGCTGCAAAGAATATAATCAATCTGATTTCAGTGTTGACCATCTGGTGATGTCCATTTGTAGAGTCTTCTCTTGTGTTGTTGGAAGACGGTGTTTGCTATGACCAGTGCTTTCTCTTGGCAAAACTCTATTAGCCTTTGCCCTGCTTCATTCTGTATTCCAAGGCCAAATTTGCCTGTTACTCCAGGTGTTTCTTGACTTCCTACTTTTGCATTCCAGTCCCCTATAATGAAAAGGACATCTTTTTTGGGTGTTAGTTCTAAAAGGTCTTGTAGGTCTTCATAGAACCATTCAGCTTCTTCAGCGTTACTGGTTGGGGCATAGACTTGGATTACTGTGATATTGAATGGTTTGCCTTGGAAACAAACATAGATCATTCTGTCGTTTTTGAGATTGCATCCAAGTACTGCGTTTCAGACTCTTTTGTTGACCATGATGGCCACTCCATTTCTTCTAAGGGATTCCTGCTCACAGTAGTAGATATAATGGTCATCTGAGTTAAATTCACCTATTCCAGTCCGTTTTAGTTCACTGATTCCTAGAATTTCAATGTTCACTCTTGCCATCTCCTGTTTGACCACTTCCAATTTGCCTTGATTCGTGGACCTAACATTCCAGGTTCCTATGCAATATTGCTCTTTACAGCATTGGACCTTGCTTCTATCACCAGTCACATCCACAACTGGGTATTGTTTTTGCTTTGGCTCCATCCCTTCATTCTTTCTGGAGTTATTTCTCCACTGATCTCCAGTAGCATATTGGGTACCTACCAACCTGGGGAGTTCCTCTTTCAGTATCCTATCGTTTTGCCTTTTCATACTGTTCATGGCTTTCTCAAGGCAAGAATACTGAAGTGGTTTGCCATTCCCTTCTCCAGTGGACCACATTCTGTCAGACCTCTCCACCAGGACCCGCCCACCTCAGATGGCCCCACACGGCATGGCTTAGTCACATTGAGTTAGACAAGGCTGTGGTCTGTGTGATCAGATTGACTAGTTTTCTGTGATTATGGTTTCAGTCCATCTGCCCTCTGATGCCCTCTCGCAACACCTACTGTCTTATTTGGGTTTCTCTTATCTTGGACATGGGGTATCTCTTCACGGCTGCTCCAGCAAAGCACAGCTGCTGCTCCTTACCTTGGACGAGGGGTATCTCCTCACTGCCACCCTTCCTGACCTTGAACGTGGAGTAGCTCCTCTAGGCTCTCCTGCACCCGCGCAGCCACCGCTCCTTGGATGTGGGATTGCTCCTCCTAACTTGGAACAACGATTTCCTTATTGTAAATAATGCTGCAATGAACATGTATCTCTATCCATTTTAACCTTTATTTTTCCTCCTAAAAACACACTAATTGCAGGAATTTTGGAAAATTGAACAGCACAAAGTAACCATCATGTTCCTATCAATCAGGGATTGATTGATGACTGGTCATATTTTATATATAAGCAAATTCATGCTATTTTCTGAGTATTATGCTTGGAAAGAAATTTCTAACCCCCAAATGATAAAGAACTAATTTGCTTTCCCTAATATTTAAGGCACTTCCCAAGAACCGTTTATTTCATAAATAACACTACCTGTGTCATACAATAAATAACTTTATAGATTAGGTTCTATTATAATCTTATTATTCTCTTCCATAGACCTAATTTTCTATCACACAATATTGAGCAATGTGACTTCATAATATGTTCTAATATCTGATGGTGCAAGATTTCCTAAATATTTTTCTTTTACAACCTATCTTATTTCACATGTTTATTCTTCTAGATGAAATATAAAAATGTATATTTTCAGTTTATTCTTCTAGATTAAATATAAAAATATATTTTTTTCAGTTTGCCAAAATTTCATTCAGAAGACTTATTGAGATTGAATTACATCTATAGATTGACTCAATACTGTATTTCCATTCCCAGTTTAGATGGCCTGTTTTATTTTTCTCCCACTCTCTCTTTTGTGATATGTAGTATAGTTTTAATATCAATATTTTGCTAGTTTTCTTAAACAAATGATAAAGCACTTAACATAGTGTTATCTTCCTTAATAAAATTTTGAAATTCCTGCCTTTGTTTGAACCTTGAAAAGACTTTAGAGGAAAATATTCTATGAGCTTTATGTTTGTGCCTGCTATTGATTGATTGATTAAGAATGAGTGCACTTAAGGTTTGACTTCAAAGACTTACTGTGCTTTCATCTCATAAGTCCGAATTTGTAGTGATACCATCTTATTTTCTATTGTCAATAATTCAGCTTACTGGGGTTTTTTTGCATTTGCTATTTCTACTTCAAATTAGAGGGTATAGATGGAGTTTTTTACTGTGTATTCTAATACACACTATTTAATTTCCACATTAATGCATTAATTTCTTAGCAAGAGGTATCTACCATCAGACTATCTCTAACAGAAATTCCTCAAGATCTGTGCTGTGCACCTTTAAACTCTGATAACCTTCTGACCATTTTATTTAGTGCTGGGAGAGAAGGTCTGAAGCCTAGAAGCAAATCATCCTATTTTCCAAGACTGCTGTTTAGAGGCAACTTTGTGCCCAGTTTGACTTGACATCCCAACTAGCCTGCTCATTCTTCATGTTGCAACCCATCCCACCCCTCCTGGGGGAGACCTTCCCCATTGCTCCCTATGAGGCTCAGTTTCTGCCAACAGGCCCTTCTTGCATCCTGAATACCCTTTAGAATGACACTCCTTCCCCCTCAGAATGTAAGGTCCATGAGATCCAGTACTGCCTCAGCCTGGTTTGCCACCACCTCTCCAGGGTGTAGCCTGACACGTGATTATTAGTGGGCTCTGAGTGTTTGTTCTCTGACTCCTGGAGGGCACGGACCTTCCCATTGCTTGTCTCATTTCCCTCCATGCAGTTCTGGATGCAGAACAGATGCCCAATAAATACCACATTTCAGAAAATACATGGGATTGATTAGTTTTCCATTTCCCAGTTACACTAATCTGTTCCAGGGATCCTTGGAAACTGAATTTTTATTTCCTTTCCTTTTCTTTAGAATCTACAACTCAACAGCTGGAACTAACCCCTAAAGGTTATTTGACCTCAAACTCTGACAGTAACATGTTGGGGATATTTCAGGTATATAAATACATATATTTAATGCCAAGAAAATTGATTGTTCTTGTTTCCTTGAGTTCTCCTTAATTGTCACAAATATCTTTTTTTAAAGAGCTCTTCTTTATCTTCACTGTTCACCTGAAACTACCCCAACATTGTTAATCAGCTATACACCAATACAAAATGAAAAGTTCCATTTTTGAAAAAAAAAAGGATTCTTCTTTATACCTAATCTTAATCCTGTTTGCCTCAACGCCACAAATTTGGTCTTTGACTTCCCCCTGGGTATTTTTAGCTATCTCTGCTGTAATTGTTTCTTGGCTAGGGTTTTGTCTGTCTGACAGACAGGCAGACAGAAAGACAGACTGTAAGCTCACCCTTAAACTCAAGGAACTCCCTGTTTTCCCTTGAAAAGTTATAGGCAGATCTAGCAAACAGAATTATTTGCAAAGGCCATGGGATCAAAGAAACTGCACCACAAAATTGTCTCTTGAAGCCATATCATCTTTCCCCTGCAACTTGCAAAGGCCAAGTAGACAATTGCCTACATGGCAGGAAGACTTTCTGACTTTCTTACTTCCAGTTCTCATTTCTGCACAGGTCAAATTCAAGCTCACTACTTTATCTAAGGCGCTGATTTACAGCTCTGAAGACTCCTGTCATATCATGGTCATGATAACTGTCATGACACTGCCAGCCACAGTCAGCCTCCAACATCTGAGCTTGGATTAGTGATGTTCTGAGTACATGATACTTAGGACTGATAAGTTTTGAAAGGGGAGAAGCTGCAGAAAATACCTGGAGCTTAAGATGCTCCACATTCAGGTAGGACAGGAAGAGACATACATCATCATGAAATATAAGGAAATCAAGTTTTGTGGAAATAAACTGGGGTTTCATGTAGAGCAAGAGGGACCAAAGTTGAGACAGAGGGGCCTGGAGAAGTCAGCATATATGAGTGAACAAGAAATGACTTATACTCCTAAGGACAAATCTCTTCCATCAGGATAGCCTTCCAGCTGTGTGTTAAGACATTTAATAAGGTGATGCCTTTCTAGTCCCTGGAGGCTTAGTGACCTCATGATGATTCTGTCTTGGAGAGCCCCAGTGACTTTGAAAGAGGACGATCCTCTCTGAAGCTCTCTGACCCAGTATTCTATTAATAGAATGGCTATTCAGGGTGGCCCAGACTACAGGATAAGGAACGTCCACTTCTCTATCACTCACTTAAACAGAGGCTTTTGACAGAATCTTTTAGACCAGGGGCCCCCCAATCTTCAGACCGTGGACTAACACTAGTCCATGGCTTGTTAGGAACTGGACCACCCTGTAGGGGGAAAGCCATGGGCATGTGAGCAAATCTTCATCCGTATTTACACCTGCTCCCCATTGCTCATTTTACTGCATTATCACAACATGTTAATAACAGAAGTAAAGTGCACAGTGAATGTAATGCACTTGATTCACCCCCAAACCATACTTTGCTTCCATCTGTGGAAAAATTGTCCATGAAACTGGTCCCTGGTACCAACAGTGTTGGGGACTGCTGTTTTAGAGTCTAGAGCAGCCATCCTCCAATCTCTCTCCTAGGATCCATGTTCCCCACCCGCGCCCCCCACCCCTTCCCAACAGCCCATAGTATCCACGGCTTTCCTTAAATTCTTCCATAATTCTCCTATGATTCCGGTGAAGCCAAGCCTTTCCCAGCTCCATGGGTGAAACATGTGACTCAGCTTGAGATCATCAGGATATTCCTTTGCCCAAACCAGCATAATAGTTTTAATGATTAGAACTGACCCTGGTCCCTCCCATCAAGTGATGTTAGATGCACACTGCCCTGGGGACAGCTGGCAGTCAAGTCACCTCATGAGATGAAGCCACATCTACAAAAGGCGGGGGCTAGAGCCTGGTGATGTGGTTGAGTCTCCAGATCAATCAAGCCTGTGTTGAGTCTGCAGAACCTCTGAACATTTGTTAGCCGATCAATTAGTTAACCAGCAGATTCCCTTCCTGTACAAGCCAGGTGGAGTTGGGTATGTCTCACTTGCAACTGCATGTACTCTATCTGATGAGCATTTCTCTGGGCCCAGGCTCCCAGACTGTCAGTAAATGATTCCTTGACATTTACTGCAGGGTTTGACCAGGATCCTCCCCTCTCCTGAGACCTGGGGTGTGAGCTCTCCCTGGCTGTGGCAGCGACCATTCCTTGCACCTAAGATTCCTCCTCTGGGTAGGAGGGGGGCCGGGAGATGCAGACCCAGCATCCCAGGAGCCAACATCGTGCCCCTCCCACCAACTCATCTAGCCACCAGCAACCCTGTCATTTCCCTGCCACTGGGCTGGCTCAGACAAAGCTCTAGTTGAAGAGATTACAGACAGATGCTCTGGCACGAATCAGAGACCCCATGGAAGGAAAGCAGTCAGGTTTTCTCTTAAGCGACAGCCATCATTTTCGGCAGGCAGGGTAATTACAGGTTTGCCCTTCCCAGTGCAAGCTATCTGAAGGTAAAACAATGGTGAGCAGCATGTGCCTGCTTCAAACAAGGAAGGGGAGAGACAGGAGCAGAAGGATTCCATCTCTTTTAATTTATTTTAATAAAGTGAGGGTTTTCCAAAAGGCCAAAGAATCTCATTTGCCACAATGTGGTTGAGATCTGCCAACAGCTTCCCCAAACCTCCTCTTTCCCTATAATTCAATCAGACCCACAGATGGAAGCACTCAGCCGGCATCTTCTTTCTCTTGGCCTTTTCCGAGTCCTTCCTCTCTCACTGCCTCAGCTGGAGAAGAAGGCTCTCACCCCTCTCAACCTCCTCAACCTCAGTTTTCTCCATTCCGCTGAGCTCCCAGGAGGCTCCCCTCTGTCTGGCCCTCTCTGACCAATCCCTGCCCCACAGCACCTTCTGGATGTTCACAAATAGTGTGGCTCTGTATTTTCCTTTATTTTTACTGCACTCACCTGGTCGTCCAGCTGAGCAGATAGTCCTTGAGGATGGTGCCCTGACCTCTTCTCCTGAGACCCAAGGGGCCATCCCAGCAGATGGTGGGCAGGTAAGAGGGAATGAGCAGCCTCTGAATTATTTCTGAGGAAGACACACTCTTAGAATGAGCAGAAAAAGAAGGCAGGACAATCTTGAACAGACCACCATTGCCATGCTTTCCAACCAGTAATCAAACCTGCCCTTCTGAGCTCTGAAACACACTCACCACCCTAGGAGCTGACTCCCAGACTGGCCCCATCCTCCCCTCCTTGGTCCCAGACATTGCTCCAGACGTCTGAAGCTTTCTTCCAGAGATTTCCTCTCCTCTTCTTTCACAAGTTGCCTCCAAATTTCAAAGCCCAGAAACACAAATACCACCTTATCAGCCTAGCCTAAAGAGCAGAAATAGCAAGAATTTAGTAAAAGTCTTATGCCTCTGGGAGGGGATTTTGGCTCATTTCTAGCAAATGGATGGGTTTGTTTTTTTACCTGGGGCTATGGAAAATGAGTTCCCAGTAAACCAACCCCTGCTGTCACACGGAGGCAGAGTCCTCAGCCATGGTCCCCTCATCAACAGAGAAGAGGACAGCCCTGCCCCTCCTTTCTCCTGTTGGCCCCATCCCTAAGGTTTCATTTTTTAAAAATAAGTTTAATATATTTTTATCAAGTTGGTTATTTATTTATTTGGTCTTAGTCGCAGCACATGAGACACACGTTTCAGCATGTGGGATTTTTCACTGCAGTGCACAGACTCTCTAGTTGTGTCTCACAGGCTCAGTAGTTGTGGGACGCAAGCTTAGTTGCTCCATGACATGTGGCGTCTTAGGTCCCCAACCAGGGATCAAACCTCCATTTCCTTCATTTCAAGGTGGATTCTTAATCACTGACCACCAGGGGAGTCCTTTCACAAAGATTTCTTGCTCCCCCCATACAGTTACAGGGAGAAGTAGAACCCACAAGGATACTGTGTGGCCCCTTCTGCTCTTTGATGCAGAGCTCACCCCCAGCTCTGGGGCTTCAAGTGCATATCCTGGGGATCCCCTTTGTAGGCTGGGCCTCCTGATTCCGGGGGCAGGCCAGAGTCCTTCTGCATCATCCAGGGGCCCTCTTGCCCACTCCCCCATATGCACCTGCTTCTTGTGTGGGGCTGAGAATATTGACAATTGATTTCCTTAACAATGACCTCTCTTCTTCCCAGATGTTACTGTTGTTCAGTAGCTAAGTCATGTCCGACTCTTTGCACCCCCATGACCTGCAGCACGCAAGGTTTCTCTGTCCTTCACTATCTCCTTGAGTTTGCTTAAACTCATATCCATTGAGTCGGTAATGTCATCCAATCATCTCCTCCTCTGTTGACCTCTTCTCCTCCTACCTTCAATCTTTCCCAGTATCAGGGTCTTTTCTAATGAGTTGGCTCTTCACATCAGGTGGCCAAAATATTGGAGATTCAGCTTCAGTATCAGTCCTTCCAATGAATATTTGGGACTGATTTCCTTTAGGATTGCCTGGTTTTATCTCCTTGCAGTCCAAGGGACTCTCAAGAGTCTTCTCCAGGACCACAGTTTGAAAGCATCAATTCTTTGGTGCTCATGACCACTGGAAAAACCACACTTTTGACTATACGGACCTTTGTCGGCAAAGTGATGTCTCTGCTTTTTAATATGCTGTTTAGGTTTGTCATAGCTTTTCTTTCAAGGAGCACAATATTTTAGTTTTATAGCTGCAGTCACCATCTGCAGTGATTTTAGAACCCAAGAAAATAAAATTTGTCACTGTTTTCACTTTTTCCCCATCTGTTTGTCATGAAGTGATGAGACTGGATGTCATGATCTTCGTTTTTTGAATGTTGAGTTTTAAGTCAGATATTTCACTCTCCTCTTTCACTCTCATCAAGCAGTTCTTTATTCCTCTTCACTTTCCACCATCATAATATTATCATCTGCATATCTGAGGTTGTTGGTATTTCTTCCTTCCAGTGCCTTCCTCCATAACATGCAGGGCTGTGTCCAGGAATCTGACAGTGGCTGCAGTCTTGATTGGATTTGAGGAAAGGAGCTTCCCTTCTCCAGGACTGCATCCACAGTTGCCCTCTCTAGTCTGCCACCCATCTCTTCCTTGTCCTGTTTCCCCTGATGTGAAGGACTTTTTTTCAGAAGGGGCTTGTGCCAGATGTACCCCTTGTGAGACTGCCATGCCTGCCTCTCTCCATTCAGGGACCCTGGCCCATCTCCCTGTGCCTTGGTTGAAATGTCTACCTCTGAGCATCGCAGACACCCAGCTTGATTCCCACTGTCTTCCATATGAGTAGGACGTGTTCCATGAGCCATCCAAACTGGATCCACTCTGAAGAATCAAAAGGGTCCAAGAAGGGCTCACTCTATAACCTAGTTTTGAGAAGCATCTTGCTTTGAATGGGTCAGTTCCTGGCATCATGCTGAATAGACCTTTATGAGGCAACCAAAACCTAGAGTGGATCCCATGTAAAGGAAAAGGGCCATCACAGAGAGGCAAGTCTGGGTGCTAGAGATTTCAGACACTTCAAATCCATCTATCCCAGGCATTTCTTCCTCAATGTTTAAACACATTCATGCTACAGAGGAAATTGAGTCCATATGCCTGAATTCTTTTAAACCTCAAGCCACCACATGCTGTTTTCTGGACCCGTTTAATTGTCCATGAAACCCCAGAGTTGTCTGAAACATGGAGGGTACCCAGGAGAACCCCACCCCCATCGTTGCTGCAGACTGCACCCTGCCAGAGACAGCCGCCTCTCTGGGCACTGTGGGTGGGCAGACAGATGGGGCTTGGCCAGGACATACTGTTAGAATTGTCAGTCCACATATGTGTCATGCTGACAACTGGTC
This sequence comes from Bos indicus, assembly GCF_029378745.1. NCBI lineage: Eukaryota > Metazoa > Chordata > Mammalia > Artiodactyla > Bovidae > Bos > Bos indicus. The sequence continues at coordinate 42,813,651 of NC_091777.1, forward strand.
TAGAATGGGAAGAGCAATCACAGGCTGTTTTGACTTCTTCCAGACTTTGTTTCTGAAGGCAGTCAGTCAGTTCAGTTCAGTCACTCAGTCGTGTCTGACTCTTCATGACCCCATAGGCTGCAGCACACCAGGCCTCCCTGTCCATCACCTACTCCCAAAGCTTGCTCAAACTCATGTCCACCGAGTCGGTGATACCATCCAACCATCTCATCCTCTATCTTTCCCAGCATCAGGGTCTTTTCCAATGAGTCAGTTCTTCTCATTAATTGGCCAAAGTATAGGAGTTTCAGCTTCAGCATCAGTCCTTCCAATGAATATTCAGGACTGATTTCCCTTAGAATTGGCTGGTTTAATCTCCTTGAAGTCCAAGAAGGACTCTCAAGAGCCTCCTCCAATACCATAGTGCAAAAGCATCAATTCTTCAGCCCTCAGTTTTCTTTATGGTCATACTCTCACATCCATACATGACTACTGGAAATACCATAATTTGACTAGACAGACCTTTGTTGGCAAAGCAATGTCTCTGCTTTTTCATATGCTGTCTAGGTTGGTCATAGCTTTTCTTCCAAGGAGCAAGCGTCTTTTAATTTCATGGCTGCAGTCACCATCTGTAGTGATTTTGAAGCCCAAGAAAATAAAGTCTGTCACTGTTTCCATTGTTTCCCCATCTATTTGCCATGAAATGATGGGACCAGATGCCATGATCTTAGTTTTGTGAAGGAAAATTTACTGCAAATGCATGAACTAAGACTTTGAAGACTTGGTGTTGTCTCAGCTGTGAGAGCTCAGATAAACCACCCAACCTCCCTAATCTCAACTTCTTCCTTTCTCGGCGTGCTTCCTCCACTTCCACAGCATGTTGAGATGAGGACTTCCATCCACACCTGGGCCCTCCTTTCCTTCCCTTCAAGTCCTATAGTAGACTGAGCAGGACTTGGTTTTGTGTATCAGAAATGTTCATTCATTGCCCTACAATTTTTACACTGTGTTCATCTGGATTATTATTTTTTACGACACTCAAGGGAAGACAGGTGTTATTAGGACTCCCATTGAGGACAGCCCCAAGTTCCACGGAGACTCAACAATGTGTTCAGGACCTTGTAGCCCATAAAGTGTCAAGGCTGCACTCAAAGCCAGGCCCCTGGCCCTGGCCTTTCCACTCCACCACATGTTTCTCGGCCAGAAACACAGTCAGTACCTCCCAAGGCCATTCTTGGAGACAGTTAGTGCTCAGATGGTGCTGGGAAGGGCACCTCTGCCCCAGCAACTCAGTCGCTCACACTCTCTCACCATTGCAGACCATGCTGTGGTCCAGAGGTACATCCCCATCACTTCTGGAAAGGCATGCGCAGTCCACCTGAGCTTTGTCTTGAGATCAACTCAAATCTTGGTTAATGGAAGCTTGTGTCTGGTCCACTGATGGGGGTCCCTTGGGTCAGCCCATTCCCAACCCATGATCAGCAGAATGATGTGAGCCAGGCCTTGATTGTGAGGGTCACATATGACACAAACACAGTGCACTAGTTACAGAAACACAGATTTAAGCAAAAATTCATGGACTCAACCAGACAAGTGATAGGGACATCAGGTCTGATTTGCTTTGGGACTGAAATAAAGCCACTAGTTCTAACTCTCTTATCAAGTCTCTCATTATCACAAGATGCCTGTAGTTGCTTCCACTCTGCATGCCATGATTCACATTGCAAAGAAAGAACATCTGCCCTGACACAGATCCTTCTGGTCCAGTTGACTCAAGTAACCATCTTGAACCAATCAGTCTCTCTTGGGGGAATCTGCTGAGGTTACTGGCTCCAGCTTAAGTCCTGTGGTGGGGCCAGTTTAAAGGAGGATGGAACCATTCAAACACAGGGGCTGAGAGGACAGAGGGAGAGTTCTCCAAGGGAAATTAAGATGTGATCACTAACAGACAAGCAAACATAGCCAGGCAGACAAAAGTCCAAATATCAACCTGAGGCACAAGAAAACTCTCATTCTTTCTCTAATGCAATAGTTGGCGAATATTTCCTGCAAATGGCCAGATACTAAATATTTTAGGTTTTGCCGGCCATAAGGTCTCTGTCGAAACTACTCAGCTCTGCCATGGTGGTGTGAAATCAGCTAGACAACACGTAGATGAATGAGCGTCACTGTGTTTCAACAAAACTTTATTTAGGGACAGTAAAATTTGAATGTCACATAATTTTCAGGTGTCACAAAATATTATTCTCCTTTTGAGTTTTTAAACCTTTTAAAAAATTTAAAAACTGTTCTTCACTCATAGGACTACATGAAAACAGACAGCAGGCTGAATTTTGCTGGAGGAAGGAGTGTTTGGCCGATCCTCACTCCTAAAGGAGGGTTGTCAGGAGGTGGGGAACAAGGGTGAGGACTTTTATGTGATCAAAGGGCATGAGGTCCAGAAAAAATCATGCATCTATGAAGCACGAATAAGAATGAGCTTGAAGAAATCATTGGAATGAAGTGAAATTCTCAGTCCACTTAGCGATTTACCTATATCTTTTCCCACACTAATTTACAGAGAGAAGTCTATTAATCATTCTGGGTGCAGAAAGGAAATCGCATTCTCAGCATAAACATAAATTATCAGCCTAAAACTCAAATTCCTTCCGAGGGATGGGGCACGCTAAAAGTTTTGAATAGCTCAAATAGAACAAATGGATGAGAGGAGATAATGCATCTTTTGAAATACAAACCTGAAAAGACGTTATGCTCAATTACACTGACAAAAGATTTGGGATCCAGCAATATCCTCTGTGGAATTCGGCAGCTAAACAGGAATGCTAAATCACAGACTCTAACTTAAGCAAGAGTAATCTAGCATAAGCCACATTACATGCGCATCCGCTGGGAGCCTGAATCTGCTCTGATGTTTACAAAATGCCTTTCTCCGTCTCTATTAGAAGGTGGGCTCACCTGCTAAGACCCCTGTGCCTCCAAGTTCCCAAACTGAGCAGTGGGGTGATTTGGAAAGAAAGCAGAGTTAAGGAGGGTGGTGAGGAGGACAGACATGCTAAGGGGGAGTCTGGACTCTTCAGAGGGAGAAGTTTCAGCTCCAAGAAGCAGTGCTGGGGAGAGAAGATGCCAGGAAAGGAAATGGACAGAATTCTATGACCAGGAAGAAAAAGAACTGGCGTGTGGTTGGAAGTCCATAGTATCACCCTGGGCACAAGCAGGGAAAACTGACACTCAGCTCCTGTGACCCCCATCCCACCCCTGATCTCCACTTCTGAAGTTAGAACAGGTCTCTACAGACCAGACTGCAGGTCCCAGATGGAGCACGGATGACCTCTTGTGCTTCCCCACCGTCGGCAGCACAGTTGGTGCTCGGTAGGTATTTAACACCCAGGCAACAAGGTCTGGAGATGGGTGTGTGTTAAGTCATCAGAAGAATAGAAAAGAAAGGCTAGACCCTGGAAAACAAGGGCTGCCACACGTTTCCAGAAGGCAGGCTGAGATCCTACGTGATTTATTGGTTGCTGCTGTGACAAGTGTGAAAGGCCGACCCGTGGAGTTTGTACCTCAAGTATCCTGGGAGAGAGACAGATGAGCTAAAGAGGGAAAAAAAGGATTCTAAAGAAACAGAGAAACAGCTGTGCTCTGCGTCACAGCCAAGAGCAAAATGGGGACTTACAGATGAAAGATCCGGGGAGGCAGGTTTGAGAAGTAAGTTGGGTATTCTGGAATGAAAGGGGCTACATGTGGAGCATGGAGCTTCTTGCCATGGAAGCTGGCGGTACACCGGTAGAAGAGCTGTCTTCAAGAATGTTACCTCTTGTTGTTCAGTCGTTAAGTCATGTCTGATTCTCTGCAACCCCATGAACTGCAGCATGCCAGGTTTCCCTGTCCTTCACTGTCTGCCTGATTTTGCTCAGACTCAAGTCTGCTGAGTCAGGGATGCCATCCAGTCTTCCATCCTCTGTCACCCCATTCTCCTCTTGCCATTCAGTCTTTCCTAGCATCAAGGTCTTTTCCAGTGAGTCGGCTTTTCACATCAGGTGGCCAAAGTATTGGAGTTTCAGCTTCAGCACCAGTCCTGCCAGTGAATATTCAGGGTTGATTTCTTTTAGGATTGACTGGTTTGATCTCCGTGGAGTCCAAGGGACTCTCAAGAGTCTTCTTCAGCACCACAGTTTGAAAGTATCAGTTCTTCGGTGCTCAGCCTTCTTTTTGGGCCACCCCTCACATCCAAACATGACTACTAGAAAAAAACATAGCTTTGACTATATAGACCTATATGCTCAACAAGGACCAGCAATGGGACAACCAGGGAACCAGGCTTCTCATCCAGCTATGTGGAGCAGCTGAAAAGCATGTCCCTGCTAGTTCAGTTCAGTTCAGTTCAGCCACTCAGTAGTGTCCGATTCTTTGTGACCCTATGAATCATGGCACTCCAGGCCTCCCTGTCTATCACCAACTCCTGGAGTTCATTCAAACTCATGTCCATCGAGTCGGTGATGCCATCCAGCCATCTCATCCTCTGTCGTCCCCTTCTCCTCCTGCCCCCAATCCCTCCCAGCATCAGGGTCTTTTCCAATGAGTCAACTCTTCACATGAGGTGGCCAGAGTATTGGAGTTTCAGCTTTAGCATCAGTCCTTCCAATGAACACCCAGGACTGATCTCCTTTAGGATGGACTGGTTGAATAAGGCCTGACAAAACATGGTCCACTGGAGAAGGTAACGGCAAACCACTTCAGTATTCTTGCCTTGAGAACCCCATGAACAGTACAAAAAGGCAAAAAGATGTGACACTGAAAAATGAGCTCCCCCAGGTCGATAGATGTCCAGTATACTACTGGGGAAGAGCAGAGAAATAGCTATAGAAACAATGAAGAGGCTGAGCCAAAGTGGAAAGTCTAAGTTACTTTCACCTTTAGCCATTTGCCATCTCCAGTTTTGAAGGAAGTGATAAACAGAGTCAGAAGGCAGAGAGAGAGAGAGATGCTTAGCCTTCACAGCTGCTTGAGCTGTATTGGAGAATAAGGCTTGAGCTTCAGCTGATGCTGGATTTCCTCACTCTTCTCCAGCTCCAAGCCCAGACTTACGGCCTGGGTGTGGCAGAGGGATATGCAGTAGGCGGCAATGATGGTAGCGACCTGCCTTACATGCCGTGGGACACAGAGTCCAGGAACCTCAGAGATGGGCTTCTTCCTGCCTCCAGAAGTCAGGCAGGTCATGCCTGGGCATGCTCACCATAAGGTCACACAAGGAGAGGTATCTGGTTTTCAGAGAAGCCCCAGGGGAGGGCAGCTAGACAGGTCTGGGAAGGGCACTGGGATCTTGGGGGAAGGGAGGGGTGTTTGCCTTCCTCCCAACAGGAACTCTGAGGGCATCACAGGAAAGTGGACCCATGCCTTCAGGGAGGCCTGGTCCTTGGGGTTGCCAAGCAAGGCGCTAGCTTCTAGGTGCTGGAACAGAAGACATACAACAAGCAGCTCTTTAGCCATCTGCTGAGGAAATACCAGGGTAAATTAAAATGAGAGTGGATTTGTGACTTCTGTCTTTTCCAAAAAGATAGTGTTGGCAGGTTTATGAGAAAACCATTCCCAAACACCTTGAATTTATATGGCACGCTTATTTCAAAAGCTCTTCCACATCTGTTAGCTCTTTGAAGCCCCTGGAGGCAGGTAGGGCAAGGGAGTGCTGGGTGGGGGAAGGAGCCCCAGAGAGCCTGAGCCATGGGGCCCCAGGGGAAAAGGATAGAGCGGCACTCAGTGCCCTGGCCCTCCACACAGGCCCAAAGGGCTTCTCCTCCTCCCAGAGCTCTGGCCAAGTGCCACATGTCATCAGGCTGGAAGCAAAGTGACCACTTAAGAGTTGGGTGGTCAGGGGCAAGTTGGCCCTGGGAGTGCTCCTTTCTCTCACACACTGCCCTGCACCCCTGTGCCCTGCAAATTACCCAAGACTTTTAGAGGCAAAGAAATAATGGCTCCTCCGACAGAAGCAAACAGAGGCTGATTGACAAGGCGGCCCCTCATAATCAGTGCTGCAGTAAACTATACTAATTATGGTGTCAATTGGTAACATTATAAAGGTTGAAGCTACATAATGAAAAAAGAGCATACACACAGGCAGAGCGAGTTCAGTAAATGTAATTACAGGGTGACATTATTGGCAAATAGTATTTTATGAGGGATTTAGAGAGATAAACACATTGCCAAACTTACAAGCTTCTCAGGAGTGGGAGGACCCGGAACTGGCCAGTGACTCGCCACTATGATTCAGCTAGCGGAGCTCTTTCGGGGAGCCCTGAGGTCTTCTAGGCATCCCCTGAAGAGGTGCTTTCAGGTAGGGATCACGGTTTTAATGCCTTGTAAGCTACATAATATCCTTGTTCCTGGCCTGTCCAGGGCTCTTTATTCTTCAGATCCTAAGATCATGGCCTGCCCTAGCTGAAGGTACCATAGACACTTTATAGCTTTGGAATGGGAACCTGTCCATTCATTGTAACATTACCCATGTTCAACCGTATCCGTGGAGTGCAGACCAAGGTCTCTGTTGTCCTTGTGTTACTATTCTGAGGCTTCCCAGGTGGCTCACATGGTAAAGAATCTACCCGGGTTCTATTCCCGGGTCAGGAAGATCCCCTGGAGAAGTACATGGCAACCTGCTGCTATTTTTGTCTGGAGAATTCCCTGGACAGAGGAGCCTGGCAGGCTGTAGTCCATGGGGTTGCAAAGAGTCAGACACGACTGAGAGACTAACAGTTTCACTTTGCCCTATGGAAGACCAAAGAAAACTGATCAAGCAAATCAGTGAGGCCATCCTGGATTCAGTGTTCTGATGAAAACTGGACACTGTGATGTGGTAGCAGGTGGATGGAAGAGGAGAGACAGGCTTCCTACTGTGTGGAAGGTCTATGAGGGCTTCTTGAGTACAGGACACATTAACTGAGTTCTAGGAGCCAAGACCACAGGAAGGGAGGAAAACTGCTCCTCCAAAGATGCCAGTTCCTTCCTGGCAGAAAAAGGGCTGAACACAGGTGCTCTCGCTCAGAGTCACGGTTCTTCTGTCACATCAGGCGCTCTCAGACAGGATGCGGGCCAGACTGGGAAGAGAAATGCTCATCTCTCAGGATCGATGGGGCCATTGTGTTTTGGAGGTTAAAGGAACATGAGAGATCACATACCTCAAAGTCCCTAAAACACTAGGGAATCACGTATGTTGCATATGTGTGTGATAAAGGAGCTTCTTCCCAGTTCTCATTGTCTATTGCTATACAGCAAACCACACTGAACCAAACAGAGGTATATCATTATCTCCCCTATTTCTTAACCAGACGGTTCCTGGTCCCAGTGTCTTCTGTGCTTACAGTCAGATGATAGGGCTAGAGTCATCCAATGGCTTCTTCACTCGTGTGACTGGTGCCTGGGCCAGAATGACTGGAGGCTGGCCAGCACTTCCTACGGCCTCCCAAACAGGAAGTTGGGCTTCCTCACAGCATGGCAGTCTCAGAATATGAGGGCTTCCTCCGTGTAGCCTGGCTTCCTCCAGGGTAAATGTTATAAACAGACGAGGCAGGAGCTATAGTGCTCTAGGACCTAATGATGAAAGGCTAGAATATCCTTTCTGCCACAATATTTTGATGAAAAGGAAAGGTTATCTCACTAAGGCCATCCCAGACTCAGGAAAAGGAAATTAGACTCTAGCTTTCAATGGAGGAATAGCAAAGAATTTTTAGCCATCTTTAATCTACCATACAACCTGGGCATTGAAAATACACAGCCTTTATCAAAGGCCTGCTTAGCCTCTCGACAACTTAATAAACGTGTCATTCACACTCTGATTGATTCATTTCCCTCCGATTATTCAAAGAATTTGTCTATGTTTATTGAGAACCTTCCAAGTAAAAATGTGTCATGCTTGGTACTATCTGCCATACACAAGGTACAATGTACGTTTTTTTGCAGGAGCTTATATGGGGGCAAGAGGAGAAGGGGACGACAGAGGATGAGATGGCTGGATGACATCACTGACTCGATGGACGTGAGTCTGGGTGAACTCTGGGAGTTGGTGATGGACAGGGAGGCCTGGTGTGCTGAGATTCATGGGGTCACAAAGAGTCGGACACGACTGAGCGACTGATCTGATCTGATATGTATATTGTGAGGAAAGAGGTCAACTTTATTCTTTTTTCCTTTTTTTGGCTGTGTGGCTTGGCATGTGGGATCTTAGTTCCCTGAACAGGAGTAGAACTTGCATCTCCTTTAGTGGAAGCACAGAGTCTTGACCACTGGCCCACCAGGGAAGTCTCCGACTTTATTCTTTTGCATGTGGTTATCCAGTTGTCCCAGGCGGCTCAGTGGTAAAGTACCACCTGCCAATGCAAGGAGACAGAAAAGAGGTTTGATCCCTAGGTCAGGAAGATCCCCTGGAGGAGGAAATGGCAACTCACTCCAGTACTCTTGCCTAGAGAATCTCATGGACAAGGGAGATTGGTGAGCTACAGTCCATGGGGTTGCAAAGTGTCAGACACTACTGCACGATTAAGCATGCACATTCTAGATAAGTGCCACATACTTCGATTTATAATCATTGAACTTATTTTTAAAGTGAAATTTGACGTAGAGGTCCAGTATGTCAAACAAGTCAAGGCGGGACTATTCTGGGTGAGGTGAGAGTCTCAGGGCACCTCTGCCAAAGCTGTGCTCAGAAAATCACGGTGTGTGATCTGTTGTTAGAGATGGAGAAAGGAAATTAGAGAGTGAAATGTCCCTTCTCCCTATAATATGCTTTCCTGATGAAAAAATGTGCACTTAGTCTTATGGAAGGGCTAGTATATTCATTTAAAAGAAATTTTTAATTTAAAATCTCTGCCAAATTGACTTGAACAAAAAAGAACACAAAAACAAGTAAGTCCTAGGGGAAACTTGTTTCTGGTAGGGCTGGATCCGGGGGCTCATACAAGGTCATGTACTACTTAACATGTAATATACTAACTAACACGGGGTTGGGTCTCACCAGGCGTTACCTGTGCTGGCTTCACTCTCAGGGGGCACTTTCTCTGTGCTTTTGGAGGACAAGGTGGCCACCAGCAGTTCCCCTTACTTCTACAATTGGGCACTTTCCTCAGGCTATTTCTATTAATTCCAGCTCTGCTTGGTCTCGCTTGGGTCCTGCGCTCAAACCCACACAATCTAAATGGTCAGTGGATGATGTCCTACTCTGACCATTGAGGTTTAAGGTGACATACGCACTCTTGAGTCACAGGAGAGCTGGGGAGGTCACTGGTGCTGAGAGTGAAGGAATGAGAATTAGATTCTTTCACCAGAAGAAGGCAGGACAGGCAAAACACAGGAAAGGAAGGACAGCAAAGAGCTAAGAGACAGGAGGGTAGAATGCCAGGGGAGAGCTGGGTATTCCCGGTCTCTCCCCACAAAATGAGAGGGGTGGTCAGCTCTCTTGACACCAGGTTCCTGGGAGGAGACTTAAGATCAGTAATCAGGACCCCACATTAGACCTTGGTACTGGCTCTGTCCTCAGCCCTCATGCACCAAGAAGTCCTTCAAGCTTAGGGAGCACCAAGAAATGTTCCAGAAAACCTTTCAGAGGGTGCTTTGGCCTGAAATGTAGCCAGGGACAGAGAAACACAACTGCCATGCAGTATCATGAAACATTGCCATTAAGTTTAATGCCTTCGTAACAAAGAATGCCACATTTATTATCACAAATAAATCCACGGATTTAACACCCATCAGGCTTTAGACTTTATTTTTCCATATAAAATAAATATGGCTAGAGTATAAGATTATGACTGCACCATTATTTTCTAAAACTATTTAATTTAAACGCAGTCTAACTGCCCCATGCTATGAGCCTGGGCACAGAAAGGGCCACCCCATCCCGGGGGAAATGCTCGCCCCACTGACTGCAGCAGAGACCAAGGTGGGCTTCCCTGCATGACGGCTGGGTTTCATCACTGTTTAACGAATTGTTGCACTCTTTATAGGATAAACAATAAATTGCACATGATTTATCATATTACCCAATAAATCATGTGACAAATCATTAGGCAGAGTGATAAAATCAAGTGTTTTAGAAATAAGTTAATCTATGATGCCAATGTGTAAACTAAACAGTTGCTTAAAAACCCTATTTACTAATCATTTTTACATAAAGAAAGATTAATGATTATGTAGATTAAATGTGGACTTATTCCTATAAACATCAGACAGTTGTGTGCCCTATTGGCCTTCTCTTTTTAGCAAAGCCCCCCGAAAGCCTCCCTCTGTAGTGTAATTCCGTCTGTCTCCCTCCTCCCCAGATGTGCCTTGATGGGGAAAGGAGGCTGGAGAAGCGAGGGCCAGAGAAAGAAGTGGTTAATGAAGAGCATGTCACCACGGGGCCTGGCAGAGAGGCTGTTTTCCCTGTAAATTCTGTAATACACTAATTAACACTTTCATTAGGGCTCAGAGACAGGTTCCAATGCTGCCTGCTTCTCCAGCCTGCCTTCGACCCAGCGCTCTTTCTTGCTTGTGACAACTATGTTTATAGCTTCTCTGCCCATCGAGCTGGCTGGCACATCGAATTACCCTCAAGAGTACATGGGCATCACGTCACATTTGCGTGCCCGATATCATACGTGACGAGCTGTGCCACCGCCAGGGCCTTTAATGCACATCCCGTGGACGGCCGGCCCCCGGAATGCATAGGCAGATATTAAGCTAAATCTTTTTGGAGTCAAGCTTGTTTCACGTCAGTTACACAAACATATTGGTTCCTTTAAAAGAACAAATGCTTTGTGTGTAAGGAAAGGACTCCAGGACTCAAACCTGAGAAATCATTCCACGCAGCAACTCAGCCCTTCCTTCCGAAGGCTGTTTTCTTAGGGGGAGAAAGGGAGAGATTGTTTGGCTTCTAGAATATGAGTTTTGAGCCATAATCATTATAAACGATGGACATTACTGGGAGGGAAGAGGAGGGCCTTAGAGAGTGTAACTAGGAAGACAATGGGAATATCAGAGATGACTCGTTTCCCTCTCTTGCATGAAAATGCTGCTAATCTTCTGAAGGGTCCCTCTGACTCTGGATTTCCCCAACATTACAAATCAAACCCTGAAGCTGATCTAGCAATGCGGAGAGAACTGAAGCCATCTCAGATGTGTGTGAGAGCTCCCCTTTTATCTTACATGAAGTCTGTGTTAAACTACTTGAAGCAATGCAAATCTCTGAGGTTTGGGGATCATCATTCCTGGTGCCCATGGTGCCCTGTGAAGTGGCTGTTGAAAGACTGGGAAAAGCATGGGAGATAAGAGGCATCTCAAGAATGACTCTGTGTTACCATTCTCCCGGAGAAGGCAATGGCACCCCACTCCAGTACTCTTGCCTGGAAAATCCCATGGATGGAAGAGCCTGGTAGGCTGCAGTCCATGGGGTCGCTAAGAGTCAGACACGACTGAGCGACTTCACTTTCACTTTTCACTTTCATGCACTGGAGAAGGAAATGGCAACCCACTCCAGTGTTCTTGCCTGGAGAATCCCAGGGACGGGGGAGCCTGGTGGGCTGCCGTCTATGGGGTCGCACACGGCCGGCCACGACTGAAGTGACTTAGCATAGCATAGCATAGCATACCATTCTCCAGAAAAGCTCTAAAAAATGAAACGGATACATTTTACTGACAACTTCAATTTGCATGACCTACCAGGAAAATATTGCCTCCGAGGCAAGAAATGAGCTTTCACACGTGATCTTTAAGCCCTTCCCAAGTGGCAGGACGTTAAGCATTCAGAGAGGAATGTCATAGGAATTCTAAGACCCTGTATAACCTCAGATGCCTGGCTTCTCTCCTGCGCTGCCCCTGAGAAGCCTCTAGGACAGAGTGGAAACGGTTCTTAGAGGAAATGACCCAATTGCTAAGATAACAGTAATTTATGCCTCTAAATGCCCCGGAAAGAGATAGATTAAGTGACAACAAAATCTTCATCCTATTTTTTCTTCTTCTTATCCAACCCACCTCAAAATCTATCCCGATTCACATTTTTAAAATACTGCATGTATCAGTCAGGGTAAGTTGAGTTTTGTTTCAGTAACATAAGAGTTCTGAACCTCAGAAGAGTAAAATGAAATTTTATTTCTTTCTCTTGCAATGCCACCATAGGCCCAGGGAGCCCTTGGAGACAGGTAACCTCCTTATGGTAGTCCAAGACAGTCTGCTTCAATCTGATGTTACCTCCATAGAACTAAGTGCTTTCTTTTCTAGCAAGGGTTAGTTCTTAAATGCTTTCACCAGAATTAACACTTTTTTTTTTTTTGGTCAGAATGAACCACATGGTCCTTCTTAACTTCAAGGATGAGGAAGCATCATTCTCTACATGCCAGAGATAGGAAAGAAGCAGATATTGTGAACACTATAATATCGATCATAACAACCCACTTCCCAGAGCACCTTCTCTGCAGTAGCACTTTTTGCAGGGCTGCAAAAGCATAAAAGCAGAGAACCCTATTAGTAGGGCTTATTGCCCAGGATCTTGCTGCTACAGTCTGGATGTTTCCAGCCTTAGAACTGTGGTACATATGCTTTGTGAGGGATGGGAAGAGGCACATTTGTGTAGTGCTCAACTCTGCAGAGAGGCAATATAGTCTAATGATCAAGAGTACGGATTCTGGGGTCAGACAACTTGCATGTGAGTCCCAGCTCTGACACTTAGTACCAGTATGATCTTAGCAAAATTAACTAATTTCTATACACCTCAGTTTTGTAATCTGCAATGTGGAGCTAGTGATGGTGCCCGACTCATGGGTTTTTGTGAAGATGAATTACATCAATACCTGTGAAGCCTTGGCACTGAATAAGTGCTACAGATATGTTTTCTCTGATCGTGATGCTTTATAATCTGCACGGGGCCATTGGTCATTATAACTCATCTAAAGAACTAGCTCACTCTGTCTCTTGCATCTTCCTCCATCCTAGAGAGAGCTCAGAAAGATGTTGTTTTGTTTAAAGCCTGAAGAAAGACATTAGAAACTAAATTTGGGGAAAATGAATTGCTCTGCATATGAAAATGAGAGGATTATGAAGAAATGTGGCAGAAACAGCGATATCAGCCCAATAATCCATACGTCCCCTTCATTTTCCAACCCCCTTGAAAGTGAAGTGGCTTTATAGTTAATTAACACCAATTAGGTGGGAGCAAAAGTAACAGCCATCTTTAGGATACAAGACTTGGTTGCTGTACCCTCCCTCTCCCATTACAAAAACTGGGGAGATCCCGTGCTGAGAAAGTGAAGCCTGGATTGCTGAGTCATCTTGAAGAGGAAGGTCATCTTGAGGAAGGTCATCTTGAAGGAAGGTCATCTTGAGGAAGGTCATCTTGAAGACCTATTAGTGGAACTGCATGTTGACTTAATCCCTGATGTCTTAGAGTTATTTATTATTACAGCATATCCTAGCCTAACCTGACTAATACAAAGGGGGTTTGTTCCTGAAAGAAAAGAGCAAAGAACAGAGAAGATAGCCAAGTTGAATGGAGTGACTGGAAGTTTCTTAAGAAAAATAATATATAATACATTTAAGCTTTTTTGCATTGCTATGATGCAATATCCTGTATGATATTAATATCCTCTATTTCTCCTCTTTTGTTTTTATCTCATTGTGTTTTGTGTTTTCTTTTGTAAGTTTTGCATGAGGAAAACAATTAAAGAAACAGGTAAGTCTACATCTAAATTAACCCCGGAAGACAGCAGCATGGAATCTTGAGGTAGAAACTTGGAGCCACCTGTGCTTATGATAACATAACAATACACTCTACAGACAGCTTAGAGGCACTCTAAGCTTTCCACTGTTGTTGTTGTTGAGTTGCCCAGTTATGTCTGACTCTTTGCGACCCCATGGACTGCAGCATAACAGGCCTCCCTGTCCTTCATCATCTCCCAAATTTTGCCCAAGTTCAAGTCCATTGCATTTGTGATGCCATCCAGCCTTCTCATCCTCTGATGCCCTCTTCTCCTTCTACCCTCAATCTTTCTCAGCGTCAGGGACTTTTTCAATGAGTCAGTGGTTCGAATCAGGTGACCAAAATCCTGGAACTTCAGCTTAAGCATCAGTCCTTCCAATGAGTATTCAGGGTTGATTTCTTTAAAATTGACTGATTTGATCTCCAAAGGGCTCTCAGGAATCTTTTCCAGCACCACAGTATGAATGAATCAATTCTTTGGCGCTCTGGCTTCTTTATGGTCCAACTTTCACAACCGTATAAATGACCACTGGGAAGACCATAGCCTTTACTATATGGACATTTGTTGGCAGAGTAAATTCTCTGCTTTGTTGGCTGAGTAATGTCCCCTTCGTGGATCACAGCCTTGTCACGGCAAAGGAGCTATAAGCCATGCCATTTCGGGCCACCCAAGACTGGTGGGTCATAGTGAAGGGTTCTGACAAAGCATGATCCACTGGAAGAGGAAACGGCAAACCACCCCACTATACTTGCCATGAGAACCTCGTGAACTGTATAAAAAGAGACTTCCATAGATTATTCAAATCAGTACTAGTCATTCTGATTATATCTTAAGAGGTAGACTGACCCTAGATTAGAAATCTGAAATAGGGATAAACGGTATTTACTATCACCTCACATTTACAGATGAAAGGAAAAACAAACAAGGTCTAGACAGATCAAGTAGCTTTCCCAAAGTCACACAAAAAAGAGTAGCGTGAACCTGGATCCAAAGCTCAGATCTTTTGGACTAACACCCCCAAATGCTCTATTAGACAAATGTAAACCAATCTCGGTAGACTCGAAGTCACCAATAATCTCCATGTTGCTAGAAAAGTAAATCCTCAACACGTATCTGTCGTATTTGGTACAACTAACCCTAACCCTCTTCATTATAAAACTTCCTTCATTTGGCTTCCAAAACACAACACTTTGGTTTACTTCCTACATCATTGGTTGCAACTTTTCCACCACCTTTGTTGACTCCTTCTCATTTTTCAACCTCAGTGGAGAAGGTGCTTCAGAGTTCAGTCCTTGGACGCTTTTTCTCATTTTTACATATTTACTCCACTCATAAGTACATCTAGTTCCGCAGTTTACATTTCATCTATATGCTGATAATAACTCAACAAATTTATAACTCCGGCCACGACCTCTCCCTTGAACTTCCAAATCATATATCAACCACTCACCTGGGATTCCCCTCAGACATCTAAGGTGCATGCACACACGTAATGTGTCCCAGACTGATTCCTAAGTTTCCTTTCTCATCCAATGTACTTCTGCACAAATTTGCATACCACAGTCAACTGAAGCTTCAGTATTTACCCAGTCCCCAAATTTGGAACCACTCCAACTGTTCTTTTTCTCTATCACCAGCCTGTAAGCAAGACTTCTTGGTCTTTCAGCAGCTCCACAAAGCTTGGTAGCAGCCACTGTGACCTAAACCATCGTTCTTACTCATCTGTATTCTTGTGTTAGCCTCTTAATTGGTGTCCCTAAGTCACCCAGTTTGAGTCTTCGCTCAAATGTCACCTTCAGTGTGAAGCTTTCCTATACCACCAAATTTCAATCAGCCCCCTTTCCACCAACACTCCATAGGTTCCTTGCTCCAGCACTTAGAATCATCTATCATGTTATTTATATTCCATCTCCTTCCTACTGAATCTGAGCTCTAGAAGGGGTTGTTTTTTTTTGTTTGTTTTTTTTAAACTATATCCTTAGGGTTCAGAAAAGATGCTCCACCCATTTTTTTAACTATATCCCTAGGGTTCAGAAAAGATGCTCCACCCACTCATTTTTTGTTGAATGAGTGAATAGACAGAACAAATGTTCCCCACCCTGACTCCACTACACCCTACTCTTAACTTTCAGTTACTAACTGGTTGAATTTCTGGTTGAATTTCTTCTTACCTAGGGTTTTTTTTTTTCCCTCCCCCCAGGTGTTTCAACCTGGTGTCCTGGGAATCAAGTTGCCTGGCTTCTCTGTCTATTCTCTCCCTTGCTTCTCAAACAGCCTCCCTGACTCCTGTGGCAGCAAGAATATTTTTTTTTTCCCCACTGACCAGGATCATTCTCTGCTCCTCTGAAATAGACTGGAAGCCTCATGGTGCAATTTCTTTTCCTTTGCCATAGTATTTTTCCTAACTCTTCCAACCCATAGCAATCTCCCCCATTTCTGAGTGTTTTGGGTGCATGCTGGATAATAATAATAAACATTCACATGCTTAAATGTTGGTAACAATAATATTAGGGAGATACTACTCCTACCTATTTTACCAACAAGGAGGCTCAGAAAAGTTAGGCTACTTATCAAAGTTTCAAAGAGTAAAAATTCAAATGCAGGCAGGTCTAAACTCAAATATTGTGTCCTGAGCTCTGTCACACTGTGAGACCCAAAGTTAAATTCTTGGTCATTTTTAATTAGTTCCTCAAGTTCCCGAGTAGTTTATGTATAAGAACTGCCATACTCCTGCTCCGTTAACCTGTGACCTCTATGGGGCCCAACACATGCGTGGCTTAATGGGAACTTTCTGCCAAATTCACCGTATTTGTTGGGCTTTGGGGGGGGGGGGGGGGGAGGGGAAGAAACAGGACAGCTTCCAGAGGCATTACACAAGAAAGAGACATTCAGGTAGCAAAATGCCCCCTGAGGGAACCAGGCAATGAGCCTCTTCCTCTTTTCCCTTGCTGTTTCACCCCTGCATTTGACAGAAACCAGAACGGTAGAGACATGTTCACTTCTATAGGAAAAGAAAAGAGAGGTATGCCTCCAACCAAATGATTTTCTGCGCCTTAAGTGACCTTTTAAGGCACTATTGTTATGAGGGTCTCAGACACCTTTGGAAGCAGCCAATATAAATTCATCCATCCACCTACTGCCCACTGACCAATGTTTGTTTATTGACAGTACCTCTGTACCCAATCCCAGGAGAGACATGAAATTTCTTCTTTATAGGGATTACAAAGAAGTAGGTGCAAGTGACAAGTTAGAGAGCAAAATAAGTTACTATATCCACGCACTGTGCTTTATAGTTTACAAAGCATGTTCTCGTACATCTCATCTTAACTTCAACATCTCCTAGCTGCAGACACTGTGTCAATGAAGAGCTTGTTCCAAGATCATACAGTAAGCATACAGACGATTCAAAGTGCAAACCCAGTTCTCAGACTCCAAGTCCAGTGCTCTTTGCACCAATCCACACCAGCCAATTCCAACCTAACGCCTACTGAAGTGACAGAGTAGAACGCTGGGTAGGGTCTACTCTCATCCCCTTCATGAAAACCAACCCTCAACCACAAGTTGTGAATGCTGTTACTTACCACCCAGGGCTGCCACCTTGCCTAGGACACAGCTGTAGTCTCTGGAAGACACTGATAACTCCTTATATTTCATTTGTGCCCCCAAAGAATGTCCTGCCATGCTCTGGAAACACAGCAATATTCTCCTTTAGCCATGGAGTCTTCCCCAGCTGCTCTAATCCACACAAACCTGGCTCCTCTCCAAACCAAGTACACAATCGATTCTCAATAACAAAATGCTAGATGAGGGAATACAGAGCAAGTGTGATGGTGGGCAGCAGTGCTTCTTATGATCATGACCTCTTCCCATACTTCTCTCTTTTGTGATCTCATCCCTCTTCTTGACTGTGGGAGACAGGCTAGCCTTGAGAAGAGGAGGAGGTTCCTGCATATTTGTGTCCATGGGCATTGGATGCATTCTGATGGCCAAGAGAATCAACTGCAGACTCTTCAAACATAGCTTCCAAGTTTGCTTCTCTAATTTTCAACTTGTGGTAACGTGGGAAATCCTACACCCCCTTGCTGGCTAGGGAGCCAGCCCTTCCACCCCAAAACCATCTCTGGATCCTTGACATCAGCTGTCAACATCTCAGACTGGGCCTTGGGACTTTGCCGTGTGGGATGTCTTTTGTTAGTGATTCCACACACCATGGTTTGGGTGGATTTAGGGCAGTCTATAAGGGTTGAGGAAACTGTTGATGGAGATTAAAGAGCCTGCCCCCATTAGGCAACCAGTCCATGCCTAGCCAAGAAGAAAGCTAAAAGAGTCACCTCTCCTATTGCATGTTCTAACCACTAGACTGAGCTCCTGTTGCTTGACAAAAAGGATTTGCTTTTAATTAAAATAGGAGCATAAATTATTTTTATCCCTGTATTATTGGGCGGTAAGTAAATTCACAGTAACTCACTGGATTTTTAAAAATCTATTTTAAATATAAACACACTGCCATATTTTCTGTGGGTTTGAAAGCTTATGTTAAGTTTGCAAATAAGTCAACTCCATAAAGATAACATCTTTCCCTAAAAAATGTGTTGTAATCTAATGGCATGCTATGGAAAATTAACATCTTATTAACAACATACATGAACCATCCCTCAGTTAAAAAGGTTCAGAGTCGACTTGAGTTCCTCACTCGGCCCTGAGGCCAGGATGACTGACACGGCAACCTCTAAACCATCTCCCCCCATGGGGGTGTGCTCTGCGGCCCTCACAGGACTGCTATTTTATTTTGAGTCATGCTGAACTTTATTTTTGAACCTACCTTGTTACATGTCTGACAGGTCCTGTATTCGCAGAGGGACCTGGATCACTTTGGTCTACCCTAAAAAGACACCATGTCAGACAGGACTGCATGGAGATATGTCCAGATGTCTGTCTGTGCACCAAGGATCCAGGTAAACTGCAGTAAGGACATTAACAGCCAGACCTCAGGCATTTATAGACCAGCCCTTGGTGATGGGGACAAAGCACTGGACTTCTTATCCATTCTATGGAAAATACAAGCCCGAGGCCACACAGGCCAGACAAAATTTTAGACAAAATGAAAGTTACCTTCTTCTTCTCTTTTTTATAGCAAATATTTTATTTTTTTCTTA